>NW_020455204.1:3423139-3525122 GCF_003342845.1 Nothoprocta perdicaria | reverse complement strand
TGAGCACATAATTATCCTCATTTTTTTTTTTTTTTTTTTTGGACAGGTTGGTTGTTGGAGCTAGTTGTATCCTTTGAAAAACTGTAATGATGATTTATGATTTTAAGCAGTATAGTTGTCATTTTATAAAAGCTCCATTTTCTGAATTCCTTTGTTCATACCCAATATTTAAGCTGATAATATACAGTAGTAGTTTTATGTTCAATATCATCATGGGAATTCAGGTCAACTGAGGCTGAATCTGAGGGCCTTAAAAACAGTACTGTCTAGGACGAAAATATTCTAAGCCCATGGATCTTTATTGAATACGGGCTGAAGCTACTGAAGATGCTGTCTTCACAAGGAGAATTTCATTTCTCTAGGAAGAAAGGCTACCTGCGTACTTACTTTTATTACATTTGTATGAAGGTGTTGTTTGTATTTCTTTAACTAATATTTCACCAGATGTTTCACTGGAGTGTGCTGGTTTTCTAACGGGCATTGGATTAGATACCACAGTCATGATAAGAAGCATTCCACTTCGTGGGTTTGATCAGGTGAGTACAAAACATGTTACATTTCCAAATATATAAGAATGTGCGTTTATTTTTCATTCTGAATTGCAATAGTGCTAAGCATTTACAGACCAAAGTTGMAGAAAGAGCAATAAAGTTATGGACTACTTCTTAAGTGCTGCTTTGCACGTTGGCTGTAGGAAAACTATCTTTAAAGTGTAACAACACAGTGTGTGCTTTGTTAATCAATTTAAGATAGGTTCTCCCAAACTCCAGTTTTGAGGAGGGAGTGCTGTTGATAGCAGCAGCAGTGACAAGTACCACTGTGGATAGTGACAGCTTATGGTTGCATTCCAGTCACTATCACTTTGAAGTGGCTTCCTTAAAACTAGTGGTATGTGTCCTGGAGTTTGTGAAACCCTGTACAGGAATGTGTCTTGGGATTTGCTCTCATCTTTAAAGCAGTCCGCACCTGTAACAGCATGAGATCTAAGCAGGCAGGGAACAGGGGGTTAAGAGTGTTTATGGTGCTTCATGAAACACTTAAAGAAGGGCTTTCTCCAAGAACTTGATCTCCAAGAGCTTGCAGGTGGGAAGAGCACATTGGGAAGTTCTAAGCTAAGAGGGAATAGAGATAAAATAATTATATTCAGGYTGTAAGTAAGTCTAGTGGAAAATGAGCAAGCTACTGTGTTTCCGAAGAGAAATAATGCTTTCATATTACTTAATCACAACTTCGAATATAAAGATTTGTAAGCCAGCAGCTTGCGTGTAGTTCTTTTGTATGAGTAGTTTTGTGGTAATAACTTTTAAGTAATAAACATATCTTGTGACAAAGTGCAACCTGAATTACTACTATCAGGAGCAATGACATCTTTGGATAAACCTGTCAATACGGCACTTCACTACTCATCTGCGGTGTGGCATTATTTCAAACAGGCTCTTAGGACAAAAGCATTATTTCCTTTTGTAGTAGTACTTTCAAGGAAATCTTAGTGAATCATACACTTTGCAGTGGAATGACAAGTGTCATGGCAAAGGGAAGTATTTTGTTTTTTCTTAGCATTAGGAAAGTGCTCAATTCCCTTCAAGCTGCCAGAAATTGGTACTTATAGCAATGTTAAATTGAACTTGCTCTCCATGCTATTTTTGCATAAGCTTTAAGTTATGTAAAAGCAACCTTATTATTCATCTGATATTTTTTCTTTTTGGAAAAATGTTCCTGGGATACAGGTAGATCTCTTTTAGCAGGGGTGGAGTTGAAGGTCTCAGATACAGAGTGATTTGTTGAGCTACTGGATATTAGCAGTGTCACAGTAGCTACGTGATAAAACATTTCATCGTATTTAATGGATTTTCATGAAGGCAACTGAAGGAGGGGTTTGCATTAGAAAGACTATATATGTAAGTTTAAACAATTTCTTTTTCCCTCTACTGAACAGCAAATGTCATCTTTAGTAGCTGAGCACATGGAATCTTATGGCACAAAATTTTTAAAGAAATGTATCCCAACCAAAGTGGAAAAACTGGAGAGCAACAAACTAAAAGTCACCTGGAAAAATACTGACTTGGGCACAGAAGAATCAGATTCCTTTGACACGGTGATGTGGGCAGTAGGTAAACTTGATTATTTTCATGTTCTTTTAGCAGTATAAATTATAGAAAGAACTTATAACTGATCACACTTGTCATAACCAAATACGCTTGTGCTTGCTTAGAATAGAAAAAGGTTGTGCTACCTGGAGCTGTGACAATTAAAAAAAAAAAAAAAAAGTAGAAAAATTTTCATGGGATGAGAATGAATTCAAGCTCTTCAAAATTGTGGATTTCTAATTGCAATATCTGATATTCCTCAAACTATCCAGTAAAAATGTTCTCTGATGTGGAGTCACACCTGTGAAATTTCAAGTCTTTTTTTTACTTTTGTCAAAGATGGAAATATGAAGTGTTAAATTGAAATAATACCAAAAAAAAACCTTGTTTGAGTAAAATAAAGTTGAATGATATTCTGTTGCGAGTCTGTTGTATTGTAGTGCTTTGCACTACTTTGACGTGCAGAAGAGCACATTKTAAGTTTTGTCATAGATTGGAGTTATACTCCATATTCAGAACCTCCTGAATGAAAGGTGTGAGTTTTTCTTTTTTTTTCTTTCGCAGTGCTCAAATATGTGCTCCACCTTTGAGAATCAAACACATTAACAGTTGAAGCTGGTTAACTGATGTGCAGTCCACATGATTCATTGTTTTTCTCTGTATCAACACACCCACACCAGGTGTCTCAGATAATAGACTGGGAAACTTGGTAGTGTTGAGGATTTCCTGTCTGCAGATGTGCCAATTACAATGCTGAATGAAGAAAGTCAGCTTGTAGAACTAGTTAGAAAGCAGCCAATCTTGTTAACTAGTTATAACCTGAATTGTAATGAATATTTCCTTGATTTTTCTAAATGCGTCATGGCATTTTGGTGRGATTTTATTAGGATAAATAGGATTTTATGAAGAATGTTAAAATTGTTTACTGACAGTGCAGCAGARTTACATTTAAAGGTTTCAATCCAACCCGTTTGTAGTTAGCTTACTGACTAACCCTTAGTCAGAGGTCTGTGATACCCTGCTGAGTGACTATGTTCTACTGTGTTTCTACATCACTGAAACAGATCTTTCTTGGTATTTGATTTTTGTCTTAGCTGTCCTTTAAGGTACCATGACTTATTAGTGCTGTCTTCTGCTTGGATGGGAAGTATCCCGAATTGATAAACCCTTGGGATTTTTTTGCAAAGTGCAAAAGTAATAAACTTATATTCCCTGTGCTCTTAGGGGCTCCAAAGAGCTTCCATGAGAGACATCCAGTGTACCTGAGCTAAAAAGCAATGGGTAGTCCATGCATGGACAGAGTGTAGAGCCTATATCCAAAAAAAAGGGTAGAGTTTCACACCTTATAAATAGATGTAACTACTGATTTGTAAGGTAGAATTGCAGGAGATCAAGCTTTATATACAGGGATTGCCTCACTTATCAGAGGGCTGGAACTATGGATTGAATGTTGCAGCTGCAGTACAGCTAATATGTAACAGGAACTGACAAGTAGTATTTCCATTTGAAATTGCAGTAGATGACAAAACATTACTGTTGTAACTGGAATTTGTCCAGGTAATTCACAGAGTCCTTGAAAAGATATTTAATTACCTTATATCTGATTGGGTCTTGCTGTGTGGAGGAGCAACACTGAATTGATGATTAAGCTAGGCAGGTGTTTATAAAATATCCTAAATTAAATTGGCAGAGAAAGTAGCATGGTGTGCTGGTAAATTTTTAATAAATTTAAGAACCATGAGTAGCAGCAGATTTAAAGTTTGGCTTTATAAAATGCAGTTATCTCCTTTATGAGAGCTCTGGAACAACCCTTCCCAAGTTGATAYGTATTTGCAGGTTTGGAGGAAACCATTATGCCTTTGAAATAGTATCATTTTTTGCTGTAAAAAAAAATTACATATTTAACTCTATGCAAAGCTGAAAAGGTATCAGGTGTTGGACCTGATCCCTTGTTGGATCCAATGTTATTAAGAACATTGCATTTGTGTCAGACTGGATGCTTAGTAAATTTATTTTGTAGTGCAGCAGAATAGGATTATTGTTGTTCACTATCAAGAGTTAAGCATGTAACATTTTTATGCTATTTTTCTTTGAATGTTAGAACCAAATCAGTTTGAATTGACTAAGAAAACAGAAATTTTGCTTGGAGATTTTCTTTGAAAAATCCCATATGGTGGAATATTGCTGATATCTCCCGTGAGTGCAACTCTGGCAGCCCCTACAGATGGAGGATAAGCTTTAGATTCCTTTTTGTGAGCATATTTTGCCATCCAACTTTTAACCTTTGCACTGGTCAGTAGAAAATAATTCACCTTGTTTGATCTCAGAAAACTATTAGTGTTAATRTGATTTGGTTTGCTTAGACCGAGTTTTTCTTCTGAACTCCCCCCATGTTTCTTTCTCAATATTTTTAATTCAGGACTATATTAGAATGGTATGGTTTCTGGATTCCTAATAAAAASTGCCACTCTGATTTTATCAGCCAGTGTTTTTAGCTTTTCTTTTCTTCTCTAGTGTCTTGTTTTAATGATATTCAACCAGATTTAAATGACACTGTTTTTAATGTTTCAGTAATTTGTTTGCATTTAAAGGGGCTTGAGTGGTAAATGTGGCTTTAGTCCTTTAACTCGCTCACAAACTTTGAATGTTGTTTTGTTCTACTTTTTTTTATTATTAATATTATTGTTATTATATTTTGGAATTTGAACTATCAGATTATGTTAATCTGATAAGGAATGGATGGCCTCTAGGTTTTGAAATTAGTGGTTGGCGTAAGTAAATCGTGGGGGAAAAAAAAAMCAAGACAGTTAATGTGACATTTTCTGCAAGCTCTGAATAGATTCTGTTCACCCATAAGTATATTGGAACTTTAAGGCAATGTTCATGTTTGGTGACGGATCATGGGTACTAGTTTTTGGCACTGCAGAAACAGCCATTAAGGACATACAAAACCTTTGGTTACATCAAGCTTAACATGGGAGGATTAATGAAAAGAGAAATTAAGCTTCCCTCTCAGCAAGTGTTTCTAACCCACTTTACCTTGCAAGGGACCTTGAAAGCCAAACTACTGTTGATAGAAGTCTGCCCTATGCCATAAGATTTGTGTTTGTTTACAGAGCATTTGGAGCTGCTCTCCTGGTTCTAGCAGGACCAAAGTGACAGTTCCCTGGCTTTTTATCTGCACGTGCAGATAACTTTGGATGTACAGTGGATGGTGATRCCTGGTCAGATCTTTATTTTCAAACATGCTGACATGCTGAGAGGCTTTTATTTAATTAATTATTTATTTTAGTTAATCTGAATTAGTCCTTGTGGCTGTATTCAGCAGGCTGGGTTTGTGTGAACAGCTTGTGGGTTTTGCGGAGAGACTTGGAAGAGGAAGAGGTTATAAAACAGATTTTGCAGAATGTTCGACCCCCAGAACAAGATGGGAAAAAGAACCAAGACTCTGGGCAAGCAGATGAGGTTTCGATCAAGGTCAACCTGAGATCATAGATTGGGTTAGAAGGAATGACATGATGGGTTAAAATGCAAAGGTATTAAGGAAGACATGGAGAAGATGCTGGACTTAGGTTTTGTGTTGGAATAACCATCCCGCCACCAGTGTGCAGAGTGCTCACATTGGCCTCTCAGCTTCAGGCACTGACATGTCTGAGCTTGGCTGGCTCAGGCTTGGATTTTTCAGGGAGCAAACAGACCACTCCAGTTTCTGTGATTAAGAAGCTGCAAAAGACCCATTATAAAACTCTGCAGAGCTGCTGTCAGCTGTGCCTTTATCACCCTGGGAAATCTTACTGTACGCAGGAGTCTGCCATCCCTGCTTCACTGCTGCTGCATATTTACTTGGCTGTGCAGCTCCTTTTGTTTCTTCTCATTTTAGCTGCTTTGGTCTCACTAATACACATCCCACATCTCAAGTCTCATTGGTCACAGCAGCCAGGAGCTGCACCTGCCTGGAGACCTGATTCCAAGACACAGTCAGCAGGTGATAGGACAGGCTTGGCACGTTGCAATTTGATGGACCTGGTATATTTTTGAGATACATGCTTTAGCCAGGCTCTTGTTGCTCTCTGTAGCCAGGCGGGTTGATGACCTCCTCAGTAAGCCGTGTTACTAGATTTTCGCAATACCAGGACAAAACATTGCCTTTTTCTTTTAAAGTCACAAGTGAATGGGGACCGTGAGAACAGAAGTCTGCGGGGTTTTCAGAGTTGTGCAGTTACTGCATGAGTCTCTCAAAGATGAGGTTATGGTATTGCATAAAAACACAAGAGTCATGCAGTCTTTTAAAGGGTCAGGTTTGGATTGGCATCTCTTTTCCTACATATATGGCATAACATCTTGCTGGTTTTGAATAAAAGCTAAAGCTAGTCTTGTGTTTCCTTGTCCTTTATGTTTCAGGGCAGTTGGACATCTTCAAACTAGAAGCACGTCTGCTGACTTGTAAAAAAGGCCATCTCTCTTTTGTGCCTGGTGGGATTTGGGCTAGTTGTGTATTGCCCATTGGGTCTTAGGAAGAAGCTGTAAACCTGTCCTTTCTTAAAGCTGTAAATGTTGAAATAAATATCCTTCCCATCCAGTGCTACTAACAAATAGTAGCAACTGATTCTATAAGACAAGTAAGTGAATGTTGGGAAATATCAGGATTTCCTGAGTTTGGCATTAAAACTTACCAAGCCACTTAGTCTATTCATAACCTAAGCTGGTGAATTGGATGTGAAGCAAGATGAGTAAGTGTAATTCTAGTTTATGGAAGTGAGCCAGATGAAGCTAAAGGCCAATAAAGTTTCAGCTAAGTTTTTAATGTTTTATTATTGCTTTCAGAAATAATATTTAGGCAGTGAAGCTGTGAGAGAAACTTCATTATGGTAGCAACTTTTTCTTTTTTTTTTTCCTTTTTTTTTTTTTTTAACTCTTAGCTATTAATAGCCAACTATACACATGTTAAAATAGATTGGAATCGAAAGGTTAAGTGTTATCCTGCAGATTTGATAAACTCAACTGTTGTTGTTGTCACAGCTCTTTAAATGACTCTATTGACAGTTTTTCCTTTTTTCTTTTTTTCTTTTTTTTTTTTTTTCTTTTTCTTTTCCAGTGCCTGCCATTGCGTGCTAAGTTTTCTCTTGGCTCTGCCTGGCAGGAAAAAGGGGAAACTAGAAAACCCCATTAGCTGTCCATTTGCAGAATGTCCAGGCTTTACTCTCAATACACAAAGAAATACAACGGTAGGAAGTTGTTTCACATCCGAGCCAAGATAAGGTCCTGGAGGTTTATTATTTTTGTTGCCTGATAGCATCAGGACTGGGGAGCAGGGGGCAGAGAAGGAACAGCAGATCAACATCCCATGGGGGCAAGAGAAGGGAAGACAGACAGATAGCCAAGTGCCGACAGCTTCAGTCAGTGCTCCCAGAGGAAGTGTTGGTTTCACCAGATGAAATTAATACACAGAAGTCTTTACAGAGGCATTCAGATGTGACATTGTTTGGGGGGCCTGGCTATATGGCAGATGTATAAAGCAGTGAATCATATGTTTACATATAATTAGGTTTGTATTGACAAGCCAGGTTTTCCTTTTGTTTAATAATTTCCTACATTAACATCAAAGAACTTGTTTTTGTAATGAAAACGCATTTCCCTTTTTGGTTTGCTTTGCTATAGTTCTATATTAACATCAAACACAAAATCACAACTCCCACACAAAGGACAGAAATATATCCATTTATAGTCTCTGAAAATGGATACAGCATTATAAAACTTCCTTCATTTGGACATATTTGGATAATCTGTTCTATGTGACCCTGTATGTCCTAACAAACTTTAAGAGTATCTGATGAATGGACAGTGTGTATTAACTTTCAGATACATTTGAAAAGTTGGATGAGATTTAATACTCCAGTTCAGCATCAGAACTTGTTGTACTATTAACTGTCCAGAAGCTSAGTGTAGTGTAATCAAAATTTTGTTGATATTAATGTTTTCAGCTTAGAGTTACCACTACAAAAATATTTTTAAAGATGTATAGTTTAACATGAAATTGAGAATGAAATCCTATGGAAGAGGTGGAGTTTAAAATCTTTGAAATTTGGAAGCTGTAACAAAACCTAGATTCAACAGAATTTGCCTCATTCATCTTTAAATCCAGTGAAAATAATAGTTTTAAATTCTAAAAACTGCTTGAACAATGTTTGTCCTAAGCATCTCAGCGTTAAAGATATTAGAGCGAAGTTGATAAAACTTTATTGCACAAGCTGAGGGGACTAAAAAAGAGTTTTTAAGTAAGTGTATAAGATGAAAAGAAGACTTTAGGAATATTTAATGTTGGAGCACATTACTGATAACTTGTGTACACAAATGTGCACAGCAGGCTGTTTGTCAGTGTTGAGTACCTCACAATTAGTGCTTATTGCTAGCATTCATTGTAGAAGTTGCTTATTTGCTTGTTTTTTATATATATATATATATATATTTATACACACACACACACACACACACACATCCATACACACACAAATAAATATGTATGTATGTATGTAATCATGTTGTCTCCGAACCAAATTTAAAATATGTGGTAAATATTAAACCAGCTGGCTTTTGCATGTTTTGCAGAAAGATACCTTTCTTCTCAATAGCCTAAGCAAAGGCAGTGATAATAGAGCTCCTTCCACAGAGAAATTCATTATCTGTACTTTCCACCTTTACAGTTTTTCACCATCAATTTATTTTCTTTCTACTTGGACCATCAAATTGCATGACAGACTTGGAAATCTATGATGGGAAGTGCCAGCTTTTTAGATTATCTCTGCCAATTTTTTCAAATAACTTATACATTAATGTCTTCTTCTTTCTTTAGGCCGAGTCCCTGATACGAAAACTCTCAATTTGGAAACAGTTGGCGTGAAAACTAATCCTGAAACTGGAAAGATCATTGTTGATGCCAGCGAAGCTACTTCTGTTCCTCACATTTACGCAGTTGGAGACATAACAGAGGTACTGAGTCTACATAAACTATTTTACAATAACAGGAAACCAACTTTGTTCCTGACTAATAACTAGTCCCCAGATGTCGTCATGCTGTAACATATATATTAGTGTTTTGCTCTTTTTCATTTTTGTAGAGCTGTAGTGTTTATGCCAGCCACCTGGGTCAGTAATTTCCTTCACATGGATTTTGTGAAGTACCTCAGCATTAGAGATTATTACTGATGCTTATCAGGCAAGCATCATTGGTCAGAGASTAGTAATAATGTCTTTATCACTTTAATTATCTTTGTAATAACATTTTTATCACTTCAAACATATGACTTCATGCGGCCTGTGAATACTGAATAAAAATAGATTTTTAACTTCTGGAGTTGAATATGTTTGCTAAGAATGACCATGACAAATTCTTTAAATAGTTTCTGATTTGCATATTAATTTTGATTAAAACATCAATTCTGTTTCCTGATGTGAAATGTTTCTGATCAAGATCTCTACTTCCAGAAAAAAAAGAGAGTTCTCCAAAAACTTAATACATTTGACTTCTATTTATGATTTGTAAGTGTTTGCGTCACATAAATAATAATGAGTATTTAAAGAAAACAAAACCCATTATTAGCTTGAGCAAAACATTTATCTTGTTATAGATGCAAAAACAGAAATCTGTGGCCTTAATTTAATTCTGTTGATAATCCAGAAAGTTATCTGTGACAAGAATCTCTTGCCCTGCACAAAACATGCTGAGAAGATACTTACAGTCACTTAGTTCTTCTAAGTAAACTGAAAAGAATGCCTGCTGTATATGTTTCAATCTGGGCCTCTTGAAATATGCTGTCTTCATAAAATACAATGTATGGCTACATTGCAAACCATACACTACAGTGCAAAAAGTGCCTRTCCCTTACACTCAAGATTGGTTTTGATATAAGGAAGATATCTTTTAAAATGTTTAGAAATCTAAATACTGTAATGATAATCAAAGCCCATACATGTTATATTTTGAAGGACCTTTAAAAGGTTTGACATTTTGCCAAATACAAGCCCTGCAGGTGCCCGGATCTTTTGAAGAGATGTAACAGGTTGCGTGATGTGTTGGGAACAGCCCTGCAAATTCCTGACTGGGCTCTGGAAGAGTCAGAGACACTTAGATCTCATAAATCTGCTGACCGCTCCTGACCTCTTCCCCTGTATCAAGGCATGTGTTTCTTCCTGTCTGTCTCCATCTTCATGTGAATGACTGGTCATTTCCTTTTTAACTGTGCTAAAACTCTTTCCTGCTTGGCTATTTCTCCTTTTTTTTTCATAACTCTCCACACCTTTTCTGTCTTGTCTGGTCACTCAGAGCCTTGGGATTATGTGCAGATCCTCTCTTCTCCATCCACAGGGAGGTTTCTTCTCTACCTGTCACTTGTGCTCTGGGCTGTTTCCTCAAGTCCTCTTTCTACTCAAAATCACCTCCTAGCCCTGCTCAGCTCTGCTGTATGTATGCCTTGGACGGGCCTCCTGCTTTCCACACTTTTCTTTTTAATTTCATCCAAGCGGCAGTCGTTAGAGGCAATGTTGGCAAGGCTGTAGATTCTGTTGCTCAGTCTGCTGCCAATCTGCAGTGTTATTCTGGGCAAGTCATTTCCTTTTGGATGCTCTTTGTCTTCTGCCCTTTGAGGACTTAGGTAAGAAATATGAAGTTGGAGGCAGGATGCTCTCCTCTTTCCTACTCTACATCTGAAAAGTCAGATCTTCGCTTATTGGTTATTTTCATTTCCTTGTTAAACCTTCAGTTTCCTTTTCCTGCTTTTGTCCCATGTTAGTTAAAATTTTCAATCTGAAACRGTGTAATAGGGACTTCTAAATGAACTGGTAAAACACAGTTTTACCCTCTGTGCAAAGTACAATTGGGAAAAACTGGATAGTTAATGTGTGCCTTGTAGAAATATTCCCTGAAGTTTATAGTTATGTATCCTCTCAGAGCACTGGGATAGGGAATTAATTATTTTAGAGAATATATCTCAGTGGCATGAGAATGAGCATGGAACAAAGTTCACAGTGTGGTTGCTCTTGGTGCATATCTCAGCAGAACGCACTGGTTTCTTCTTTCTGCATGCTTTGAGAACCCCCAAGCTGTGCGGCTTGGTGTGTGAGATCCCTGCAAACACCTGGCAGGAAGGAGGAATCTTCCTTCCTGCAGATGAGCATCAGTGATCTCTAATATTGCCTATAAAATTAGAATTTTGTCTCCACTATTCCTGTTCATGTCTTTTCTTTCTTTTTTTTTTTTATTCTTTGGTCTTTTGCTCTTTCTGTTTCTTCGGTGCCATAGGATGTTCTTTGTAGTTTATACATTTGCAAGTAACTGTCAATTCCCGGGCCTCCCTCTTCCCCTTGCCAAAGTGAGTAGACACTAACTTGCTATCAAATAGCAAAAGAAAGTCTTTTTTATTCAAAGCCCTGGGGAGGGGAGGAGGGTGGTTGCTGACATGTTCAGAATGAGTGTTTTCATTTGGGAGTCTTACCCAGCTGGCATAAATGGGAAACTATGTGTGCATGGGTGTCTTGTTGCACCCTTCTATAGGCAATGAAATCCTAAAGTTATTCAAGCTGTTCATTTGGATAAAGGGGAAAAACCTCTCATAGGTTGATTGGTTTGTGTACCCTCCAAAGAATTCAAACTGTGGCAAAAAAGAGCTTTCAAGTGACAAGAGAATTTTTATTTACTTATTTATTAATGCTTGATAATTAGGATGAGGATGACCAGTATGGAATTTTAATTTGAACCTTTGCAGTGTTGGTCATGTGTTAAAATCCTTCCCTGTTCATGTTGGAAAGCACAGTACACACTACAAAGATGTTCTCTCAGAAGGTTTATTGTGTGTGCACAGCATTATATGTCTGTTGTATTTCAAAGAATRTTGTAACAAAGATGTGTAGAGAAGATGGAATGTACAATATGTTGCTTTGAATAGAAATAAAACCAAAAAAGAGTCATGTTAGAGCAAATACACAGGACTTCAAAGCTTTTTAAATTCTCTTAGGAACTGTCTAGTTTAAATGTATAATACGTTGGAGGATTCTTATGAACAATTCATATCCATAATATTCAGCAGGGTAATTCTACACATGACTGCAAAGTGAATGTTCATTTCAAATATTTACCAGGGAAGGTCTTTAAGCCATTGTTTATGAGAAATTGGGCTTTATCTGCATGGGTGTTTTAGTAATTAGCTGGGTTTTTTGGAATGCATGGCAGTGCTTTCACAATTTTATCTCTTGTTCCAATCTCCTATTCATTTCTGGAATGCCAAAACAACATCTGTATTTCCTGCTACAGAAATGATTGGCAGCCATGTTTCAGGCAAATGTGTGCAAGAAAAAACAAATGGCAAATTTCATCTGGTAAATGACACTTACAGACTTGAAAGTCAAAATGTTGGCTTTGAAAACCTATGATTTGATGGATTTTAGGCTTGCAGTTTCTTGGTTTATTGTGGGGCTGTGGGGAAAAATAGATTAGTCTTCATTAACAATTAGAATAAGGAGTGTCTGTTACCAGGTTAGACATAAGAGCTTTTCATGTCATTTGGGTTTTTCTTTTTGGAACAGAAGTCTGAACTTAAGTGGTTATTAGCATAAGCACATAACGATATGCTCTTGGCTGATGTGGTATGTGTACTGAAGTAAATGGCAGAAACTACCTAAGAACATACAGAAAAGATGTGAAACACAAATGGATTGTGATAAATTAAATGCTCAAAAATATTAGGTTAATTTTTTTAAACACTGGAAGGTGTGTGGTAGGAAATCTCTATTTTAATTTCTGCTAAAGGTTCTTTTTGAGGAATTATTGGACAACCATTTCCAAATGGGGCTTTGCAGGAATCTGATGAATATTGGATCTAGATATGACCTATATGAATCAAAATTTCACAGTTTTTAAAAAGCATTCCACACTGCCCCATGAAGGTACTGTTTTCCAGCTATGGCTTTTTGTGTCTCCACATCATTCCCTCTAGATTTTTGACCTCTGTCTCGTCTCAGACAGGCATCTTGATGATCTCTTCTTGGATAAGTCTTGAAACGTTTTTGACTAAATTTATAGTTTTTAGAGCTTATTAACTTACGTGGATTATTCTTCCTCAGATTTCAAAAAAATCCTTTAAAAATGCCTCATTTGATTTCCAAAATTTCCAGCTTGCTGAAAACTAGCCTAGCAGTTCTGCTGCCCTGGTGGTATTGTGCCAGCACTCAGCACTAGCACTCTGGCACATCATGTAGACCTGTTTGGATATAAAAATAGCCAGGACTCAAGCTTGAATTGGAGCATGTCCTGCTTCTCTCCTACTGTCGTTCCAGTTCTTACTTGCAAGGAGTTAGTGTTTGCCAATAGCAGCCCTTTTCCTGACCCTTTTTAATACCAGAGTCTGCGACTGGGACCAACACAGACTATAACTCGTGGTGCTGCCAAATAGTGTTCCACTTCTGTGATCCGGGATCAACATAGGAAGTTGGTAATAGTCCTTGCAAAAAGCAAAGCTTTTTTGGTGGGTTAAATCTATGTTTTGCAGCTATGTGGTAGACATAACTTTTTTTTAAAAAGGTCTGATGTTTTAAAATGTTTTTACTTTACACTAGGGTCTGAGGATGTTTTTTTGCTTTAAAAAGACAACCAGAAAAAAAAAATCTTATCAATTTCTTACAATGGGGAGAAAAAGGGAAGTGGATGTGAATATCTTCTGCTCTTTGGGGGGTAACATGATAAGCTGTAAGATTCTGACATGCATTCATTTGCGGTGTTTGTTCCCACATCAAGACAGCTCTCAAACTCAGGCACTTAAAAGCATGTTTGGATAGAAATGATTACTCCTTCCTCCATTTGGAGCCCTGACTACTAAGCTGGAATTCCGAAGATCTGGCCTTCCTCTGCCCATTGTCCCAAGAGAAATCCTCTTATGTTACTTCTCTCTCAGTTAAAACAAAGCTTTATGCTCTGTTCTCAGGGCCGCCCTGAACTGACACCCACAGCAATAGCTGCGGGAAAACTGCTGGCTCGGCGTCTTTTTGGCCAATCTTCAGAACTGATGGACTATGACAATGTGAGTTGTTATTTCTTCTTTCAATAATAAAACCTTATTTAATTTTTTTAATAGAATTTTATTTTGTCATCTGGAATCCAGCTTTCACAGCAATCAAATTGAATGGATGTGACAGGGCTAGACTTCTCGCTCATGTAAACAGTCTCCCCTGCATCTGCCATGCTACTGCTTCTTATGGTTCAACAGTAATATTTTATGTTGTTTCCTCACAAGCAGGTACCTACTACAGTTTTTACTCCCTTGGAATATGGTTGTGTTGGACTTTCAGAAGAAAAGGCTGTACAGTGTTATGGATCAGACAATATTGAGGTATGTCTAATTTTACAACTGATGCCAGAGTTGTCTTATGAAGAAAAAAAAAAAAAAAAAAAAAAAAAAAAAAAAAAAGGCCCCCAAAATATTGTCTTTGCAGTTAGGGAGTTGGTGTTTTCAGAAAATCTCAGGACTTTATAGGTGTTACAACGTCACAAAAATGGAATCTGATTGCAGTGAAATTAATCACTATTTTAACAAGTGACATTGTGCATGTTCATTAAATTGTCGTTATGTTCCTTTTAGCTGTTAGAAGCTCTAGTCAGGTCATTTAGTCAAAACTCTTATATAATAAGCCAAATTAAAACTAGTCACCTTTGAAAGGATATGCTGTGTTAAAATCATTCCCTCATCATTAAAATTGTCAGTATACGACTCAATAAGCTGTGGAAATGTGAAGTGCAGTAGTATAATTATAAGCTCTCTACTCCATATTCAGTAAGTTATTATTTCTAATTTGTATTATTCTGAAATATTGTGTACTCTCTAAAATTTATCCTGAGCTTGTCTTGTTTTCTGGATACTGATACCATTTAAAATGCTTTTGGGTAAGAACAAGTGTTCCTACCTGATGAAGATGGGCAGTTGATGTGTGGTGCAGATGCGATGCAGCTGTGATATATGAATGTGAGAGAAAGTTTGGCTGATGAGTTTATTCTGGAGCCCCTGGCAAAATTATTAATAAAGAAATAAGCATTTACTCTGCAGTCTGCAAAATTACAATGCAAGATGTCCTTGCATTATTCATGGTTAAAGTTTTAGAAGGCTTCTCAGATTTCATTATTTTCCATTTGTGAGGTATTACTTAAACTTTTGGTCGTGAGATATCTAAAGGATCTAATCCAACAGTATTCTGAATTTGGGGCACTGACTTGAGTAGCCTCATGTATGTGTGTGTATATATATAKAKAGAGAGAGAGGGGTTTTTTTTTAATTTTATGGTTTTCTAAAAAAGTTTTGTTATAGTCTCAATTGTATTTTCCATACCTCACTTTAAAATAGTGAACAAGTTATAAATAAATCTGTTCTTGTTTTTCTGTAGCATAATAAATATGCAGTAATAGTAATCATTATAATAAAAATAGCGCTCTTTTCAACATAATGGTATTCTCTAACACAAAATGTTATTTTCTCTGCCAGGTATACCATGCCTATTATAAACCTTTAGAGTTTACAGTGGCCGAAAGAGATGCAACTCAATGCTATATAAAAGTGAGTGTTGAAACCTTCTAACTTGCTTTATCTTTAAATAAAAAAAGAAAGAAAAAAAAAGGATAGTACAGTATCATTTGAGGAAGGCACATGAACAAGCATTAAACTTAGAGTTTAAATTCTAAAATCATTTTTTATTTTCTTTTTCTGTTCTATTCTTTCAATGTTTAAAATACCATGTCAGGAGCACTATTCTGGGGATTCCTGATGAATAAATTCACAGGCTTTACTGAGTAGCAGAACCTATGAGGTTAATAACTACTTAGTGTTTGAAGGGAGGACACAGAGAGACTCACTCTGACTTCTGTTTTATAGTGAAAAAAATGCTGTCCTTAAAGGAAAACAAAGCAAACAAAGAAAAAAAAAAAAAAAAAAAAACAAAAAAAAAACATTTGATAGTGGTCTGTAATACAAGCAAGTGTGCATCATTCAGGCCTTCACAGATAGTTTTTCCTCTTCATCTTTTGTTGCTTCCAAGGGTTGACTCCCTTTTAAGTCATGCATCTGATGTGGTAAATGTCTCACAAAATGTGATACTGTTCACGAACTGAATTACAAAGGCACAGAAAGTCCTGTAATTGGTAGTGACCATCTTTGGAAATACACCTGAGAATTCCTATAGAGGCTCAGAGAAGTGCTAAGGTGGCCCTTCAGCATCAAAATGATAGTTGGATTATCGGACTACAGAGGACATTTTAAAGATTTAACAAACAATGAGCAATTAAAAATACCCCAAATTACTGGCTTCCAATGGCCCTCTGAAGTCTGAAAGAAATATGCTAATAAAGATTTGATCCAGGAAAGTGCTTAAGGACAAGCATAAGATGTATTGAAGTCAGTAAAATTTGGAAAAGTGCTCAAGTCCTTTGCCTGCTGGGTATGGACAGCTGAACTGGGATCTTAGGGCACTTCAGTTTCATTTGATTCATCTTCGTGCCTTATCTTTAGATGCTCTAGGAAAGGATCTCTAGGTAATGTATTATTTTCAGATGGTGTGCTTACGAGAGAGAGAGCAGCGAATCCTTGGCCTTCATTTCATTGGACCAAATGCAGGCGAAGTTATTCAAGGATTTGCTCTTGGAATCAAGTAAGTACAAAAGAATGTCTCTAGCTTCTAAAGCCTGCTTTTTAAGTTATTGCAAGATTATAAAAGATAGCTGCCTAGTTTTGGCAATGCTATAAAGAATCCATGCTTTTTTGTTACTTTTATGTAGTATTGCACATATTTTCACTAAAATGATGCAGTTCTTCATTAAGATATACTGGATTTAGTTATAGAAATACTGGATATAATTAAAGAACAACTGAGGGAAAATATAGTGCTGGCTTGGTAATGTTAAAGAAGAAAATAAACTTACACATGCACTTACTGAGGTTAGTTTTCTCAGAGAGAGAGGCTGCCTTCGCATTCTATGCACTGGATAGATACTTGCCATGTAGTCTTTCAAGTCTTTTGTTTAAAAGGAAATTTGTGCTTTGCTTGAGAAGCTTTTTTTACACCTGCCAATAACTTTTCCTAATCTCCTGTTCAAATGTGCATAGCCTTATCCTCTTAAAAACCTCAGTATGGACTTGCATGAATGTTTCCAGGGTATAAGCTAATCACTRCATGGTATGGAAGAAATCTCTATAATATGGCGGAAGAGAGCAGCTTCTTTAGTTTGGAGATTTTTTTATAAATGCAATAATGTACTTACCCAAAGTAGATGAACTTTTGTGATCGTGTTCAAGAGTCTGTTCAAAGATGAATAAAAAAGTGTGTTTTTCCTGACCTGTGTATTTCATGTTCTCCCTTTGAAGAAGTAAGGAATGATTCTGGATCCTTTCTGGTTCGATGCAACATTTCTGATGTCTCTTTTGTGGGCTACAATTCTTTCTTACTTGTTTTATATTTCCCTTCTTGTATCTGAGTCACATCTGCAGAAATGTTGATTCATATATATATGAATTACTAAGTTATATTTTTCTAACTCATTTTTGAAGAAAATAATCAGTGGGATGCAAAAAGCTTCCCCCCCCCACCGACTCCGATGTCAATTCAATGTCCTGAACATCAGCACAATTTTATTGTAGTTTTAGCCTTATCTTGTGAGTGACTAGCACAAATGAAAAGCAGAAAGGATTAAGAAGGCAGGACCGCAAGTATCACGTGAGGAATATCTTAGGAATCACTGATTGCAGTATACCCGGAGTGCACATTTTCAACATGTGTTTGTAGTCCATTAATTGCCAATGGTATAGATTCTAGAACTACATTTTTTAGGATGTCATTGGTTTGAAGTTTTATCCAAAATAACCAACGAAAAGGAAGCCCATGAAACTGGAATGCTTTTCTGCCTTGCCTGAGGGAAATTAAAACTTGAGCCACAGTAAGAGGTTTTCAGCAGGTCAGATACTTGTATTGGTTTCTATTGCATTTCACAAAACTGGAGTTTTGTGGAACACCCGTTGTAAGTATAAGCTTCTCTTCTTTTTGTTGAATATTAGGTGTTACTTCAGTCCTTCCAAAGGATGGTTTTCTATCTTCCCTTCCCATTTTGCACTCCAATCACACCTATGCTCAGCAGTGTTTATCTCTTGTGATATTATTTTGAATGGAGGTGGGACACCAGAGGACTTGTGKCTCTCTTCCCTGTATTTTGCAGAGGAAGGAACATTTTCCATGAAGGGCATGAAATGATTTTGAAAATTAGACTCATTCAGCTATTCTTACAGAGTGACTGGCCGGGAATAGCAACCCTAAGAAAAGTCACCAAGTCTAAGAATGTTATCAGACCAATGAAGGAATTAAGCATGTGGAATTTTAGCTCAACCTCTTTTTTTTTTTTTTTTTTTTTTAATGAATAGGGGATGAATTTTCTCTCTTAACAATTGTCGACTTTAAACGCCTGATTTCCCCTTAGTATCATACAAAAGTATTCTGATATTACTTCAGATTTCTGCCTGCAGTCCTAAGTAAGATTTCCTTTGTGTGTGTGTGTTTTAAGCATGTGTGTGAAAAACATATACAAGTAGAAGAAAATATGGAGGTTGCAATTTGTTATGTGTTTTTGCCCTAGGTTCATTTGCGACCTTGGGTAAATTGCTTAATTAGCTCTGTGTCAGCTCTTACAACAATTCTTCTTTACCTAAGAGTTGTGAAGTTGAATATCTAAATACTTATTGTGTAAGTATGTGAGAAATAATAGGCAGCATTGTTTGAAAAATAACTTTAAAGACAACTCCTCTACCTGATAAGATAAGAGCAAGATTAATTTGATGCTTTAGGGCATTCTAGCAATTTTAGGTAAATAGTCTATGACTTTGTGTTTTCTTTTTTGTTGTTTTGTGTGTGTGTCTGGTGTTTGTAGATGTGGTGCTACTTATGCTCAACTAATGAAGACAATTGGCATTCACCCTACCTGTGCTGAAGAAATTACCAAGTTACATATTACAAAGCGTTCTGGCTTGGATGCAACGGTCACAGGTTGCTGAGGTTAAATACCTTCCCTGGAAAGAAGGAAAAAGAGCACAAAACAGAAAAGAAAATGGGCAATTTGACTTGAAACTATTTGAATAGTTGGAGTCTGGGGCCAAATGAAGAAATAGTGCTCCTGTCCTCATGGTTCTAAAACCAATGCAGTTCCACTGTATCAAATCTGTCTTTCTCCTTCAAAGTACTATAACTCTTCTCTTGCTCAGAGCTAAGAAATAATAACTGTTTTATATATAAAAATGCATCTGAAACCATTGCCACCTGAGGCTTTCTGCAATTTAAACAGTTGTCGTATGGCTGACCACCCATAGACATGTCTCACATGACATTCATACAGGTGCCAGCAATCAGACAGAGCCTCCCTAAATGTGCAATCAGGATACCTTCTCTGAAGGACTTGGACAGTTTATTACTGAATCTTGGACACAGAGAATCAGCAATAGGAACAAGTTCCCAGTGTGTGTAATGACAGGTAAGCAGACACATTTGTTTATGCTTTAAAATGTTCAGCATACGATCAGGATCCTGATCGTTATGTTCAGGAATCTGATAGAAAATCAGTTGTCACCAAAATTGTTGCTGCTGGATGAAGTCCCTGGCAGTGCAGCCATAGTGTTATGGAGTGGAAGCTGACATTTTTTTTAGCCAGAGATTCTAAAGAAAGAGTTTGATCTTACAGTACCTTCTCACCCTTGAAATTCAATTCAAATTAAAATTCAATTAATTAAAATTCAAATTAAATTGGTATGTCTCACAATTGCAGCTTGAACACCACTTATTAAGCAATATTGACAAGTAAAATCCAAGCCACAAATATTCTAGCTCATACATCTTTTTCTGTTTGATAGAACATGAAAATACCCAGTGACAGTGATCTAGTGACAGCTTTTTCTTTTTTTCTTGCTTAATATGTTGTCACTGATAAACTAGATGTCACTTTTAAATGAATTGAGATTTGGCGTTAATAAAATGCACATTACCAAAGGGAATTAGGGTTAGACATTAGAGAAGAAATGGTCCTGTTTTGAAAATAATTATCTGCAATTTTTTTTTTCAGTATATTGGGCAGAGTGAGAAAGCATGTTTCTATCGCAATTCCTGCTGGCCAGAAGGGGGAGATGCTGGTTAATTTGTGACAATAAAACCAAATTGGAAATCTTACAGTGAAGCCCCTCTTGAAGAACCGTGTTAAACTGGTCGCGTGACAAAGGCAAAACACAAAATAAATTGCTTTGAATTTCAGTTCAGGTTCTGGTTGACAATATTTTGGTTAGCAGAGTTGCTAAGATTTTGTACCCTTTACATTAGAATAATATGTAGTACAGGAAAGGGAGAGGCTGTCTTTAGGTAAAACTTATTTTTTTCCCCTGTTAATTTATATCAGTGTTTCTGCAAGAGGAATTTGATATTTTCTTAGCTATCGTACTTCTTGTTGAAGTTTGGGAGGATGTTCTCATGATCATGCATTTCTTTGCCATATTTTCTTTGACTGCTGCTTCACTGCAGATTGCAGTGCAGGTGAGTGTATTTTAAGGGAAAATATTTCTTACCACCAGAAATGTGAGAAAGTGAGGAAAAAAATGATCAGGCATTAAAAAAGGGATATAACAGGATTTATCACATTCTTTTTGATAGGAAGTAAATCTATTTTCAAGAAATTTAGACGAAATGGTGCGAAAATTTTGTGTCTGCATGTGAATGTGTGCCTACCTGTGCACTCARAAATTTCCTGTCTCCTTTATTAAAGGCCTGGGGATACAGTACAGCCAGAAACCCACTGTAAAAGAAACTGTTTCCAGATGTAAAAAGAAACTAAGTTCATAGTAAATTATTTTCTTGACAGTATTTTATTTTGTATTTCAGATATTGAGATACTGAGAATCTCAAACTACAGAGATCTTGATATGGAAATAATGCCACCTTTGACTAAAATGCACTGTGTATAGGTATATAAGATTTCTTCTTTTTTTGTAGAGATTCCCTATCAGTTGCTTTTGCAGCCGTGGATCAAAACACTGAGGTTCAGCCATGTGAAAGTGGCTGCATTGTTGGCAAAGCGTCCRACAGACTGAATTCTCTTCCACTACAGACAAATGCAAGGAAAGATGAGTTTATTTCATTTATTATAAAGCTGAAAATAATGATATGGGAAACAAAATACATCAATATATTTGGGATGTGAAATTAATACATATCAGCATACTCTCATATAATGTCATAGAGTTGGTTTTGGTTTTGGAATTGTTTAGAACTGCTTTGGGGGCTTAGTGAGAATTGTTCTTGTCTAGATTTGCAGCCTAGGTCTGTTCCGTATTTAATGCAAAATGTTGTTGCCCACAGAAGTAAAACTAAATGTCCATTCACACTTTATTCACACAACCATATTGTGAGGACCAGGAACAAGAMAGAGTAATGAAAACTACTGTTTGTGCTCTTTTTTTTTATGCATTTCTTCTGTAACTCTCCAGGGAGGGTCATTAAGAATCTTTTTTTAAAGCCCAACTGATGTATACTGAAATTGTGTGTTGTACACAGAAAATTACTGATGATTTGTAAAAGTAATTTTAGTTGGGCTTCTCAGGATGCCAGCTGATGAGGTCTTGTTTGTCAAACCATACCATGGTGCAGACAAGTCTGAGACTTGCTGGGTCCCTCATATATGTGATCCTGATATTTATTGTGTTGTGGTATGAATTAATAAAGGCTATTTTTTCTAGTATGTGTTTGATTTTTTTTTATTTTAATTTTGCCAATAGAGCTTTTACTTGCAAAAGAATTCTTATTGATCCTAATGCTGTTGCTCTTGGTTGTGTTATTTGTTAAGGAAACTTGAAATAGTAGCCATACTGAGACCCCTTAAAACAAAAGTGTTAATATCTGTCTGTTTCTCTGATACCTAAACTGAATAACCACAGACATTATTCCAGGCTGAATGATCTCCTCAACTATTTTAAATTAAGGGAATCCCTAGACTCAGGAATGGCGGTTTCAAATATTGTCCTGTTTTTTTTCCAGCTAGTGAAGTCTAACAGGTATGTTCACAGTCCGTGTGTGTTGACATGCTTCTTGCAAATGCATCAAGAGAAAACTCCCTTGCAATACAGAGCAGGCCGTGTATTATACAGGGCTTAAGCTACTATGTGTTTAGCATTTCCCTTTGAATTTTCAACTACAAAATACAGTGGAAAAAATGCATTACAACAAATCCAAACAAAAGCAATGAAACAGCAAAGCAGTGAGTATTGCTAAATGGAAGAGTTGGAAAAGGAATTAGGAAATGACTAGAAAAAAAATGTTTAAAAACTCTAATAATTTTCTAAAAAATTTCTTCTCAGAATGTAATGAGAAATTATATAAATAATGTAATTCTTCTCATAATTTGCCACTGATGCATTTCTGAGATGGAATATCAACTAGAATGCATTTAAAGACATTTTTATTTCTGCAGTTTTTATTTCAGCAGTGGCTAAAAATGCAGCAAGGTAAGCATTTTGATCATTCTTTCTCCTTATTTTCATATACCAATTAATCCTACAGTAAAGAGGAATAGCAAAAAGTATTAACATAGCATATAGACACAAATCTTTATAAATTGGGAATTTAATGTACTATATTATTTGTATTATAGCTAATGTTAGCTTGTTCTCAATGCTAAGATATTGTCTACAATTAAGTTTTGCCTATTCCCATTTATGCATGCGCTGAATGTAGTTTTATCTATTGGAAAATGTTTCCATGGTAAGTTATTCCATATCAGCAGCTAGAGAAGGTATTTCATTCCAGCAAATACATTGCATGTATTGCAGCGTGTCATTTGTCTTTACCAACCAGAATAGCTGTGTTAGCAAAAACAAAGACTTACACACAGTCTTGTGTGCTCAAAGTTTTCTATTCAGAGGCTTATGCAGATGAAGAAAAGTAGGTAACTTTCTGCCCATATAATTTGCCACGTGTCTAAATCCCAGTGAAATCAATGTACTCAAAGCTAATGTTAGCCATTAATTTCAGTGGGATTCAAGCGTGTGTCTCAGGTCCTTTGTTAAAGGGGAATCGATATAAGCATATGCCAAAATGCCTTTGGAATTACAGTTGGGGAACAGACTGCAATTATTATTCAAAACATAAAAGGTACAATAGGCATCTATGATTAGGCAATGAAATATGCCTTTAATAAGCATAGTGCAGACAGTTTGTTTTGCAATAAGTAAACTTGTATAAAATTCATTGACTTTTTCATTCTTTCAGGTTTGTGTGCTCTCTTTTAAGAGAAGTTTTTAGTTTTATGCACAAAGTTTTCCTGATGTTCTTCCAGCAGAAAGACTGGTTTTGTGTGCATTTATTCTAGTGCCAAACTTAAATTGTACTGGGAAAGAAGGAAAGAGAAGAGCAGACTTTTTTTCTTTTTTTGGGGGGATGATGAATTTAGTTTAGAAATGGAGTATTTCTGTCCACTGCATGTCAGAAAGCTAATTATATTTCTGTTGTGGCACTCAAAGTCAATATTGTCAGTTCTTCTTAGTTTTAATCCTCTACATTGAATTTTGATGGGCCAGGTGAAATATCCCCTTCAGCACCTTATTGCAATCCTTGTCAATCATCTTGCCATGAGAAACACACATATTACAAAGGCTTTGGCAACACTGCATCTGATTTCAGTCTTTAATCTTATACGCACCTTAAGAAAACACCATTCAAGCTACTGACGTTCTGTTTGGGATATGAATGGGATCCTACTCTCTGTGGGAAACAAAATGATCTAATCCTTAATGGATATAATGGAATTCTAAGGCCATCTCAGCATGAAAGTATAGTAGTAACACACCAGTCTAGGGAGAACAAAATTATAATGGTGAACAATGTCGAAATTAAGAACAAAATAACTCACATGAATAAGAAAACTGTGGTTTGTCTCTATCCATTTACCATATGACTTTAAAATATTTGGATTTGAGCCCATCTAGGTTTAGGAGACTGTCTTCCCCACCTTGCCCCCCAGACTTTCTTTGCAAGGCGTGCTGTTCACTGAAGTCCATTTCTAAACATGATATCCATACTCTCTGCATGCCGTTTTTTGTTTTGTTTCTTATAGACAAGATCTAGCACATCTAAAATCTGCTGGTCCTACAATGGAAAATCAGCATCATCCTTAAGAAGCTGGAATATAAACTAATAAGGCAGATTTCCAAAATCCGATTGCATCAGTCAGAAAGATATAGTATGAAGGGAAAAGTGGATATTCCCTGGGGGCAGTGTGAAATGGAGACCAGTCTTGTTTGAACAAGGTGCTTTGCATTGTTAGCGAGATAGAGGTATTGGGAGTTGCAGCCTGTCAGAACCAGCATCTCAGGGCGGAGGGGACTGTTCCAGGTAAAAGCCTCAGCAGTTTATGGAGGGGTATGTCCAATGTATTCATACAATAACTTAAGCAAACCCTTTGCACACCATGGAAGATGAACTATAAAGATACCCTTTCTGCACCCCCTCATTTTCTATCTGAGTGTATGAACCAGGAACACTGTTCATATTTTTCCATCCTTGTTCCCCTTACCTTGAAAAAACATGGGAATCAGGCTTGTTCTTCCTTGTCCTGGCAGAAAACTGAAAGGCAAGATCTTTCCTCTTAAATCTTTCATAAGGAGACCTCTTTTCCCAAGGCTATGTTAGGATTTGGAATTAGGTAGGTGTTAACATAACTCGAACAAATCTGAAACAAAAGGACTATAGATACTTCTCAGTCTTTGTCTATTAGGGCATTACATAACTTTAGTAATATAAGGAAATAACTACCTAATATTTCTAAAGTACTAGAGAAAAGAAAACAGTAAAAAATAGATATCTTYTAGATTTTCAACTTGAAGTCAAGAATATACACAGCCGCTTTCCCTTCTTTGCAGGCTACCTGTGAGACAAGACCCGAATATATTATTCCCCTGTGTATTCCTAACAAAACAGTCTGTGTTGAAAGCTTGTTTTATTTTCATTTCTTACTAATGTGTGAACGAGCCATAATGTAGCTGAACAATATTCTATTCAACACTGTGTCAGTGCAACAGGTTACTTAGCAGCTTTTAGCTTTATACTGGAGACTGAAGGGTATTACATGACTCCTGAGAAGGTCTAACACAATTAGGATGCACTGGAATTTTAGCTATTTAGTGAAATGCTTCTGTTCAACAGAGACAAAGGCTTGAGCTTTGGCATTTTTATTTAATCTTGATAATCTTCCTTTTTGTGTTTCTCTCAAAGGACGGAGAGGAAGTGCATTAATTTTCAACTTCACACGAAGGCAAGTTGTACAAACACAGCTGAAAACATCAGGAAACCCAGGCATTTTCCTTGGAGAGATGGAGCGAACTAGTGTTCTGCTGGCAGGAGACTGGTAAATAGTGGGGAAGATGTTGGCCGCAGTGGTTCAGGCACGGTGGTTTGGGTAGCAGGGTGTTCGTAATCTGACAGAGCCGTTCAGTTCGGCACGCTGGTGAACATTTCCACTAATGTAGAAAACAGAGATTATTAGCCACATAACAGGGAGCAATTTAAAGAGCACAAGCTGCTTTGGAAACATAAGAAATGCCTCTCAGATTGTCAAAAGGTGTTTTTTTCCTTTTTTTTTTTTTTTTTTTAAAAAGATTTAATTTATGCCAGACTTGGAATGAAATCATGAAAGACCTTTTGATTTTTTTCCTCTTTGTGTTTTCATTGAGTTTATTTCACAGACATATTCAAAAACTGGAAAAATAAGGAGAATTTCCTTGACACTTTTGACTTCGTTTACATTGATTCCTGACCCTGTTCCTTCTACATACATTCAGGAGGCCTTCAAGTTTTAGGTGAGAACTTTGATCTTATCCTTAATTAGGAATTTAATTGCATTCCTGACTGCTCTTTGACTTTTTTTTTTTCCTGTTTTGTTTTTTTGGGGGGGTGCTCTTGAAATTTTACTTCAGTTGCATTTGGCCTTATGAAGCCCTGGTGTATTCCCYGTGGGAGGGATATGAGCCCAGTGTACTCTTAACAGAGCATTTCAGCCTTCTCTGCTCCTTATTCCTTTTAGCTGCCTTGTGCACTTACTCTACCACCAAGTTCTTGAAACTTGGAAAAGCTCTTGAAATCTGGAAATGCTACAGCTGTGGAGGAGGCAGTTCAAAACAAAACAAAAAATCCTGTCCTGACTTCAGCCTACTCCCTGGTGAAGCCCAAAGGGATCAACCACTGTGAGTGCTTATGTGGGGCCTTCTAGTGGGCATCATCTTTCCTTAAAATGACAAAATACATCAGGTTCATGAGTTGCAATAGCACTTTGGTGTTTCCCTTGCAGTGGTAGAGTGGACCATCTGATGAAATTGCTCATGAAATGTAAAGCCACCTTCCCACCTGTTGCTGTGCTTACTGTGAGCCTTACACTTGTGCTGAGCAGCAAATTTTCAACCTGCGGACAGTTATGCAGGCCTGTGTTGGGATTGTCCTTGTATGGGGCTTACTCGTCCTTGTGAGGCCACCTCATTGCCTTCCTCTCTGGTGCTGGAAGTGCTCTGATTATTTCTGCAGTTCACAAGTTGGGTGAACATTTGCTGTAACTTATGGAATTAATGCCTAACAGCAGCAGAGAGGCTGCTCGCTTGGACCTGCATTATTGATTGAAGCACTCTCCATCACTGTACTTCAGTGAAGTGTGGCCAAAAACAACAAGATAAAAATTAATATAAGTGACAGGGGAGTTTCTCAGACTGTGCTGGTGCATATTAGCCTGGCTGAAGAGAAAAAGCTGATGCTAAAGTCTTTTGAGCTGCAAAGGGTCTGGTCAGTCCTTGAAGGGGAAGCACATGAATGGCCCAGTTGTCATCGCATTTTATTTTTCCTCCAACTTTGACTAATGGTGCATTTCCTCTGGCCTCCCACGGGCCRTCCGTGGCTGACTTGCTTTGTCACTCTTCACGTCTAGTCACTGGTCTAGTCACTGCCTTTACTGTCCACCCTGTTCCCATGGCGGGAACTCGGTGTCCTCTAAAAAAGCGCACAGGCACAAACGATCTGTCATTYTTCCCACTCCTCTTTCAGGCACCCACTTCCCATATTGTGTGGCCTTGCAGGCTGAAAGCAGCCTACCTCCCCCTGCATGCCTGGAGTACATGCCAAGCCTCTCCACTTGATAAGGGAGCTCCCAAATCTCCGCCTGTAAAAATACTAGTCGGCATCTCCCTGTTGATAACGGCCTCTCCTTTTTTTTTATTGTGTTTGTAGGGTGATAAGTTGTCTGGATCAACAAGGAATTGTCCCTGTTGCTTCTTTGCAGCAAGTTATTAGGGTCAGCTTAGGTGCAAGTTGTGAAATTTATCATTGCAAGAACAAAAAAATTGTCGTGTCCTATGGGCAAAAGGGGAAAAAAAAGGAAAGGGGAGAAGAGAGTGTCAGGAGATGTCATACCCAGGCCAACCCTACCACCTCTGCTGGACTTGGTCTCCTGCACCTATGAACCGTGAATTCAGAATAAGGCAGTTCTTCAGTATCACTTGAGAGTTCAGGTAATCCATGCAACAGGCGTTGTCTTGCAGATCAAACCTGTGAAAGCAAAGCCTCCTTGAGAAACCAAGACCTCTGCATGAATTTGGATTTAACTTGGGGAGGGTGGCCAGAAAAGATAGCACAGCACCCACTGAAACTCTTCCACATTTTCTGCAATGAGACGCCTGAACTTTGTGCATAAAATGCAAAGCTGAAGGTGTGCTAGATTTGTCTGGAAATGCTGCAAAGCAATTCTCATTTCCTGAAACTGTTGTGAGATTGGCCTTTTTCCATGGCCCCAGTTCTTAGCTAGTCAGAATGAAGTGGCAGGAGAAATTCACTCTCTCTTTCACTCTTTCATCTTATAACATATCTAGCAAGGCAGGAATCAGGACTTGGAACCGTTACCTCCTAAGTCTGCAGCTTGATCTCCTGCAGCAGAAATCATGTTCTAAGGGTTTTGTCTTCTCTTACCAAAGCTAATTGTTAATTGCATCTTCTTTTCTCTAGCCACTGCCATGAGGAACAACCGCCTTTTGTGCTGMTGACAGATCTGCTGCTCTGTTATCAGGCGCTGCTCTTTTGTCATCTCAGTTTCATAACTACCTCAGCCTGAGAGTCAGCAGAGCAGCCGTGTTGGGCAAACCAGGGCTTGGAGGCAGAGGAAGAGGATGGATGACAYTGAGTGCTTCCCTTTGACATGATTGTGGCTCTGATGGTGTGTTCTACCAACTACTAAGACAAATCTTTTTTAATCTTTTAATCTTTTTCTTTCCTTCCCCCTTTCCATGAGCTGAATTAGGGCAAATGATGATGTTGTTGAATGAACAACAATATAGATGATGTTACAGTAACTTAAAAAAGATATTTTGTGGCACTTTTGTGCATCACTTTTGTCAAATTTATCAAGAAAGAGATAATTACTACAGGTGGCAGAAGTTGACAGATGACCATCAGAGGATGCATAAGGGAATATATTTGATATTCCTGCCACCTTTCATGTATTTATGACAGGAATACTGTTTCCTTTTCATCGAGTACTGTCATCTACATCATTTTGCTAAGCTCACACGTTTGCCTGCTCTGCTGTGGCAGGAAGCACTCAGACCGTGCTGAGATTCCCTCAGCTCCTGGAGGTGGGTTTGCAGCCATGTGGTTGAATTGGTGCAACACTCGAGGAAGGTGCCACACTATCCCAAAGCAAAGTGTATCTGGAAGCAGCTTGTCCCGGGGAGCATCCGCAAGGGGTGCAGATATCCCCATGGAGATGGGTTCCCAGAACTGCATCCTAGCTCTATTGAGAAGCAGCCTGGTATTCATGTACTTCCCTGAAATATTCTCTCACAGATGATTTGAACACTCTTCAGTAGAGATCATATTTCTAGTTTGGGATTCCCTTTATACATCTTTCATTAATAGAGGGATTCTCTGCAATCAGAGATCAGCACTACAGAACAGCTGGATCCATTTTGGCTTGACAAGTGGCATGGGCATTCTTTATATATATTTATGGATCTTGTGAACCTTCAGAATGCTTTTAATAAATATTAAAAATAATCAGGGGTTCTGGAAAGAATTCACACTGCATTGCCATAGTCTGCAGGAGTTCTTCCATCTTCCTCCACAATATGTATTACTAGCTGACACTGGGAACTAACTGGTCCAGTCTGGGAATTTCTAGCTAGAGGAAAGGGAGTCTATACAGGGAACTGGTATCTCTTTATCATCAGAGAGTGCAAATATAACACAGGCGGCAGCTTGGCTGCCCCAGGAGCAAGTCGAGCAAGAAACTTTCAAGCAGGAACCTCAGGAAGCTCCCTGGAGTTTTGCTCTGCCTCCTGCACCCGCTGTGGTGGTTTGGTAGGTTATTTGCCTTGCTTGTCTGGAGGTAGCTAGAGCTGAAGCATATGTTTTCCATCTAGAGCTTGGAGGATGCCCAGGTCTGACTTGGCATGCTGTTTGTGCTGGGCATCAGCAGTACAGATGTGGAAACCACAAACCCGATTAATATGAGCCTAGGGTAAAAACTCAAATAAGCTTATAAATAAAACCAGACTCGCAGATTATTTGTTTCCATATTAGTCTATAATAGACCCTACTCAATATGTTTGTTTTATTTGGTTTGGTGACCGACATTGGTATTTATATTTCCAATAAAAATTTAAATCAGAATAAAACCAACCAAGTAAGCTTAAATTATTTGTGCAGAAGATGATTGCAACTGTCTGAAGCGTGTAATGCCTTACATGAAATGTTAGCGTGCTTTGAACAGAGATGTGACAAACGCCTCACTATTTAATTTACCATTCCATCTTAGCTCCAAGTCCTACCCTTTCATATATTAAAATAGACTCGTTAGATACAGCATAATCCTCAGCAAGCAATCTGGTGGTTGTGTGATGGCTTGGTGGGTAAGTTTCTAAGAAAGCATCATCTGTATGGCCTTGGTKGAGTCACTGAATGAACCCTAGGTCCTAGCTGGAAGTGGTGACTATCTGTTAATGGGATAGGATGCGCAAGTAAATACCTAAATAGGTTTGTTCGAAACTGTCTATTTTCACTGACAGAGTATCTGCTGAGACCTCAGCGTGCCCAAGGACCTCTGGGTCCTTTCCAGCAAATCCTCAGACAATGCACTGCAGTGAATGAAACTGTCCGTGGGAGAGGGCTCCTTGGAGGAAAAGAAGAACCTGGGAAGGTTTTTTGTTGGTGGCAGCAGGCACATTTGACTCAGTGATCTCATCCTGGGACCTGTCAGCTCTCTACCCAAGGTAAGGTTGCCTCCAGTCAGTGTCATTTAAACATGTTTGTACTTCTGTAATCTGTGGTACAGCAGCAATAGGGCCTCCAGTTTGCTTTGCCATAGGAGAGGATGCCTGCACAAAGCCTGATAAGTCTTTGGAATCAAGCTTGCACCAAGGCCTTGCACACATTTGTGGTAGGTGGTATCTACAGCTGACTGGTTAGGCTTACCTAGATTTCARATTTTACCAAGATGACTTGGAAATAAACACTTCCATGTGCTGTTTTGGATCTCCTGTAGGCTGTTAAGGGAGAGTGCAGTCCTGGTGGGTTTACCTATCTGGTGGGATAAGGTGGGATCAGGTGGGATGAACTTGAGCCATGGGCAGGTATGGGCAGTGACTCCATTGTGTCACTGTGGCTCTGAAATAAGTGAATAAACAAACAGGGCTCTCCTCCTGTCTTTGCCTTGCAAAAAATAATAAGGGAMAAAGTCTCACACCCTTTGTTAGGATGTCAATGCCAGAGGAAAGACACCAGCAGTTATTCCATTCAAATGTCCAGTTTTTCTTTCCGATTGTTTGGATTCCTTTATAACTTTTTCCTCTCTTCAGCCAGTTGAGCGATAGGTGGTTCTTATGAAACACGTTAAATGTCTTTGCAGCTTCACAATGGTCCTGACATCTGATTGTTTGAAAGGCAAGAGGGTCACTCAAAGTAAACTCTCTTGTGCTAGATAATGTTTTTCCACATGGAAATATTGGAGAGCCACTCTGGGCTGTCAAACCCATAAAGGCCAGAAGATGCCTTCAGACTCCCCAGGTGCCTCTCTATTTGTTTTCTCATGTTATTGTATATACAATATCATTAATATTGTGTCCAAAGCTTGGCTTTTTAAACAGTCAACAAATCTAACCTATTACTCAGCCTCAGGGAAGGAAAAAGAAAAAAAAAGGAATGGATAAACACTGCAAGGAATTAACCATTTCCATTGCCCAAAGAAAAAGGTAAAGTGATTTGACCTCATTAAATTGTAAATGTGATTTGATTGTTTTCTCTCACAAAGTAGTGGAAATAAATAATTCATTTCACTTAGGCACATTAAGCAAAATTCAAAAGGCTGTGTCATGTGAGAACTGGACAAGACTTATAAGATGTTCTCTTTTCTGTGGCACACACCATTGAAGGGCAGAAAATTCCCTCCCAACTCCCTGCTGCTTCTTTTTTTTAATATCTTCTTTTCCCCTGGGCTGCGCCAGGTACTGGGCTCGGCTTGGCATGTAGACACAACTAGAAGTATAGGCGAGACTGCACGGCCCAAATGTCCAAGCGCTGAGTGAGTGCCCAATGGGCCGTAGCAAAACGCACAACCAAGTCAAAGGAAAATGGAAAATATTTCATAAAATTCATCTTTGCATCCCTTTTTCCTCTCTTGATATATGGCCCCTTATTCGCAGCTGCCCGGGCCCCGGCCTGCGTGTAAATATGTCAGTGCATCAATGAGACGGAACATGGTCACAGAAACGCCGGCGGCTGCTCCCAGATAAAACGCTGAGCTGGAGCCGAGGCGTTTATTGTAAATAAAGATCAAGGCAAAGCAGCAACATTTCTGCTTAACTTGAGCCTGCCAAGGTTGCTAGTCCAGCTCCCTTCATGACTACCACATGTCCACATAGATCTCCCCTTCCAGCAATGACATGTTACTCCTAGGATGGTTGCAAGTTTCTCGATGCTCCCTATGTGCCATCTTACAGGAACTCCAGTGGCAGGGGGGACAACAGGGATATGTTGGTGCCTACAGGGGAGAAGCAGCTTTCCAGCCCTTCTGTTCCAAAACTGCTCTATCTGAAACACTAACTTTGCAGGGCCTGAGACATAGTGATGCTTTTTTTGGCTGTGCTCAGCAGAGGGCACTGGATCCTGTAACTAGGAGCTGGTAGGGTGCAGCCCAAAGGGCCTGATTGCTTTAGCAGATGGGCTAATCTTTTTTCCTCTGGATACTGGTTGTGTAGAACTGAAGACTGTGGCTCTGTCTGCTGCACGTTGATTGACTGAGAGACGACCATGGCAAGTGTTAGCAGGTGATAAAGTTGTGTCTCTTTTTGTATATGTTTTATTTTAATTAAAGTGGTAGCTACAATAATCAGTCATCTGGAAATCAGGTTGGCTAAAGTACTAGACATCTGGCATCCTTCTGAACAGCAACACCCGCCAACTGGCACAGCTCGAGGAGATGCAAACACCTACAACCCGGTGCTTGAATAGCACGGGCTGGTGTGGAAACACGTTGAATTGTACAGACTTGTTTCCTGTAGTTCACAAGGGAACCGTAGGAACCATAAGATTGGTCTGTGAAGAGCTGGATGAATCAGAGAGCTGAGTCTTCTTCATAGCCCTTGATCCAAGGTCTCCATAATTTGACCACAAGCATTACCTTTTTTTTTTTTTTCCAATGGATTTGCCTTGTTTTCAGCAATACCCACAAACACTTTACTGTCAAACTCCTCTTCCATGGCTGGGCTCTCTCTTGCAGAGTGCTAGTGTTTGCATTTTCCTCACTAAGCCAAAGGGACTAACAAAAGAATATTAGAAATCTAGCTTTTTCAGATTACCTTTTTAGTTTAGATGGATCTTGCTCATGTATATTGTAACATAATTCTTATAATAATAAAAAATTTAATACCAATAAAGAATGTATATTAAAATCCCCTCCTAAGACTTCATCTGGCACTAGTTTAATATGTTGTAGATTTGGCACAATTCACTTATACAATGCAAGAATAAGAGCTGAAACTATTCATTTTCCATATTGATAGATACTTTTCTGCATTCCTGAGCTGCTCTAGGATGCTTCACTTCAGATGACGGATCCACATGTCCTCTTAGGCAATACAACTGAATGCTGCCACAGAACATGCCTCAGTTCTGAAGAAAACTGCAAGGCTGTGCCGATTCCCAAAAAGCAGATGGTTAATTCTACRAGGTTTTTTACTTCTGTGGCTATACATCTCACTGCTGGGTAGCAGCTGCCAGACCCAAACTGGAGGTTAAATGTGCTGGAAAATGAGGCAGCAGCTTCCAGCATTTGCGGATTTCTGTGCTTAGTGGGATTCAGGCATGCCTGCATTGCACAGAGGCAAGAGAGGTCTTGGAGCTGGGAAAGAGAAGCGGCTTTCCTTTCACACGTGTCCTCTCTCACGAGTCTCGGTTCCTGCCTTTGCACTGGCAATGGCACGCACGGTTCAAGAGCTGCCTGTGTGCTGCACGTGGCCGCCGCTTGGCCTGGGCTGCTGCACGCTGCCATTCCCACTAAAATCAAACAGAAATTGTGATTGCTCAGGATTTTGGKTTTTATTTTCTTTTAAAAATAGGTCGGCAGGCGCTAACAATTGGCAGTCTTCTCCAATCCAGGAGTTGTGTGATGAAAGGTTATATTATGGCAGGCTCCAGAGTATCTTTTCATCTGTCCTGCTTGGTACAGCGTGTTCCAGGTGGAGACTAGCAGGGTGCTCATGCTAAAAGCTGCTCTATCGCCATTCCCCAGTGTGAGCAGCAGCATCCTGACTCCTCATCCCATGTTCAGGTCACAGCTCCTTTTGATTGCCCTGGAAACTGCAGTTCCCACCCAAGTTCTTTGATATATGGAGATTTCTTGACTTGGGTACTTGATTCTGGAAAGCGAGCTCAATCCCTTTTAACTTCTTTACAAACAGATGTGCTCTTGAAGTGGTTCTTATGGCTTGTAAAGGCTAAACCAGGTCTGCATTTTGTAACCAACTTCACCTTCTGCTGCAAAGCCTGATATTGTATCTTCATTTATAGTACTATAAATCATTATTTCTTAGCAACACCCAACAGAAAAGTAGGTAGATGATAAACTGTGTAATCAGTTTATTCAGTAGCAGTTGCCTTAGCAGTTTTAAACTGTCTGCTTTTTCTTTTTTTCTTTTTTTTTAGCAGTTTTTTGACAGGTTAATGGGGTACATGGACAGGAGACTTCTGCTTTATCCCTGGGAGACTTGACAGTCTGAGGTGTTGCCTGGCTCCACTCCTTGACGGGAGAGGAAGGAGTAACTTGCCCTTCAGCCCGGCGATTTCCTGATGCTCAGTGGTGGAGAACATGATTCACTCCAGAAGGTACCCCTGAGTGCTCCCAGGTGTCCGATCTGCTGAGATGGTGGTGGCAACACCTCTCCATGAGGTTCCCCTCTCCTGGGGAGAGGCTGGTGTCAGCCCCAGCTACCCCTCGGACGTCTGACATCAAACTGCTTTGAGCTTTGCGTTAGAAGCCGGCTGAGAACACGGTGCTGTTATTATCTGACACTGGCTGAAACAAAAGCCAAATGTTGATGAATGTCTGATCCTAAAAGTAAACAGTTCGATTTTTTTTTCTTTGCGAGTTAGGGGCCCTCTAGGGTTTTATCTGATTTTGGCAATCTCCTCCACACTTTGGGGCCTGAAGCATGGTTTTAATTGTTACATCACAAAAGTTGCCAAATAATGTTGAATGCTCCTTAAAAACTCATTCAATTTTATGGAACTTCTCAACGGCTTGACTAATACAATAATTACTGGAACTCGGCTGTGTTGCCTAGTGGCAAAAARGAATTTTTTCATAATGATGCTGTCTGTCATTAATAGCAGGATTTGTTCTTTCTCTCCATGGGAGAGAGGCCAGAAAGCCGTGATATCTGTCTTTTTTAATGACAGCCAACAGCAAGCGGATAAAATAATCAATTATATCTACAGATAGGTAGATAAAGTATAATTTATCATGTCAAAAACAAAAATGTTTTTAATTGGGCTGTTAATCATTTTGTAATTTTAACTTAAGAGATGGGGATTCTGTGCTCAGACATCACTAATATTTCATGCAGCATTAGCTGGTCTTACTGTAGCTTTAATACTACCACTTACTACAAAATGCCAGAATATAAAATATCATTTCTGGTCTCATTAGCTGGAGCCTTTACAGTTACAAAAGATTCCCTTTACTTCCCTTTGCTTCTTCTAGAAGTTTCTAAAATAGGCTGATCTTTCTGTTTTACTAGGAGGCCCTATACTAGTTGTATTAGATGACAAACATGTGACTGAAATGATGATTTTTTTACAGCAAAGCACATGGTCTGGTTCATATAACAGAGCAAAGATTGGYAGTTGGGAGTCTGGATTTCTAGCCACACCTGTGCTGTCTTGTGGGAAGCCAGGCAGATCACTTAATCCCTCCTAACTTGTTCTCCCTGTCTGCAACTTAGGTATTAGATAGCTGCTTGTGAGGCTGTTGTAGAGCACGTACAAGTGCTTCGAGATTCCTGAAAAACTGAAATAAAAATGGCAACATCTGGGTGGATGGCTGCACAAGCAGGCTCTCTGATGGGCTTTTGAGGAAGGAAATGAGAAGTTTACAATTGGACCAAAACCTTTCCCGTATTATAGCTGAAAACAACTTTGTGATATTGCTTTATTTCAGGAACAATGAGGAATCACCTACTAGAAAAATCTCACAACATTGGGGTAACTTTGGCTGTCTACTCTCATTATTATTCCTATAGCTATCATGACAAGATCTCTCTTTTACCTATAAATTCTACATTAAAAAATGTCAGTTGTGCTAGGAAGAGAAATGCCATGACCATTTTCACAGCTTCTTTGCTGGAAACACGCTGGAATTACTTCTCTGCTTCTAAAGGGTTTTTCATAGGCAAATCAATCGCCAGTCATCTTAACAAGGGTTTKCCTCAGAAAATCCCAACCTGCCTTAAATCGAGACCTGGCCTCTGAAGTCCCCAGTGGGAACAGAACATGCACTTGCATTGCTTGGTGAGGGCAGTTCTCACTTTCACTGTTACTGGCTATGGGTTTTGACATCCCTAGATCTCCATAGCATACATAGGGATGTATGTGGAACAGAGAGGGGCAGAACTACCCTTCCTGTAGCTGGATCTTCCCAGGGCATGGGGAAATTGGGTGGATTCAGCAGGTTTTTTACAGGTCCAATGGCAGGACTGAGGCTGTATTCATCCTAGGGGARCAAGGAGGAGAGGCTCTAGGGCTGGCTTGCCCAAGCATAAATAAATTGGATGTACAGGAACATTCAAAAAATTCCCAGAGAGTCACATTGCACAACTTAATGGGCTTGGTGCCCTCACCTGTGCCAGTTTTATGTGACTCTTAACTCTGGCGTTAAACAAAAATGAGACCTAGCTCTAATGACATCAACAGCCTGCGGAGAAGAAAATAAGCTGCTACTTTGATACAGATCCCCTCTTAAGGAGGTCACAGTAGACAGCCAAGGCACTTTTCCCCATCTGTTAGGTGAATGTTATGATTCTGTGGTCAAAAGTGTGTTAACAACCCCCTCCACGTTAAAAATCAGATTTTTAAAAGAAGAATATGGTTGTATGTTGTCTGGTTTGGCCACCTTCATTTTGTCCTCTTTCTCCATTAGATGAATGAGAAAGGGGACCATGAGTTGGCTGGGGGAAGGGAGCAAATTGCACAGGGGGACACAAATGATCCAGCTGTTCTGTGCAAAGTATCTGCTTTCTAATTGCTTATGTTGGAATTCGGGGGTGGGGGCGAAGGCACTGGCTACACTTAATTAATAAGGCAGGACTCACATAAACTCCAGCTGTGAGCACAGGACTGGTCTTTAAAGGCTAAGCCCAAGAGGTGGGGCAGGGAGTTTGATTTCCTTGCACTAAACCCTATCACATGCTGCTGGTCGTTTGGGTGTCCACTTAAGCCTTCAGTCGGGCTGTCTGGACCAGACGTGAAGTGTCTGTTGCTGTCCACACACGCCACTCCAAGAAAATTGATCTGCCCTCCAGTGTGCGAGGCGGCGTTTCCAGCGAGGGTGGGAGCACGGTGCCTTCACTCCAGTTTGCAGTGGAAAGCCTAGAACGCGGGGGCGTTTGCATCAGAGGTGTTGCAGAGATGCAGCCTTCTGCAGCTGGACCCTGATACGTGSTTGTCTCTTGGGTCTCCTCTCTGCCTAGTTTGAGGGTTGGGATTTGGCACGCTGTCAGCATCTGCCTCTCAGATGAAAGAGATGCTCCAGAAGATGCCCAAAGGCCACTTTCCAATGAAGGCTTTGAGGAGARTAAGGGCCAGTTTGTGTCTGTTCTTTGGGAAGGGTTGGGCAAGACAACCTGGAATTCTCCTGAGGTGCCCCTAAACACATGAAAATATRGGTGTCACTGTGTCCCCCGTTTGGTCCTGCTATGTTCCTCACTGCCATAAGACATCCCAAYGGGCTGCCCTCACCACCAGGACAAGGTCTTCCCAGCAGTATCGGAGCCCATGCCAAGACCGAAGGCGTCTCCCGCTTCCCATGGAGTGGCACCTCTGGATTTCAAAGCTTGTTTTTAAAGCATGTTACTCTAGGAAACAGTGGAAGCAGAAACAAAGCTGGAGGGGATATTCCCACGTAGTTAAGAGCCTGTTTTTCCTTGCTGGCTGTGGAGGGAAATGAGCTTCCTGCTGAAGGTGAGGTGTCATTTGCTGGCCGGAAACATTTGCATCCCGGCTGCGTTGCTCCTTTGGGTGCAGCCACCCAGGGCAGCGCTGCTGAGCAGCGACYGTTCCCCAGCACAGACCCTCTCCTTCCCCGGCCCTATGTTCCGATGCTGGTGCTCCCCACAGGGTGCCAGACTGAGCACGAAGGAGGGGACACGGCCATGGGGCTAGGTTGTGGCAGGAGGAACGCGCTTTTTGGCACGCAGCGCCTGTGGATAGGCCCAGCTCTCACCGCACCCTTCCTCCTCAGSCTGGAGCACAGCGAGTCTATCCCCATCATTCCCCCGTCTCCCTCTTTCTGCCTAGGAGCAGCCACTGCCTTCCAAGAGCTCTGAAAAATGCAAGGACCTTCAGATTTATGGTCAGAGCAGTTGGCTGTTTTGAAAGGTAAAATAATGAGAGCGTCCAGCATCCAGGAGGTTGTTGGTGTCTCTGCTCCTGATTTCAGAGGGAGTTAGGCCTGGCATGGGCAGATGCACGTGGGGTGCTGGTCCCCTGAGTTGGCTGCATGGAGCGAGACTTCCCACCGGGGAGATAAACAATTCCTGGCGTCTAGGCAGGTTTCCAGGCAAGAAAGGTGGGGCCTCATCTTGCAAAGCTCTGTTAACAGCAGCTCTTTGTCTCCTCCTTTCTGTTCACCCCAAACATCTTGCCACTTTCAAAGGCTTCTGCCTCGCAGCACCAGCCAGGTTGTTTTATCTGAGAGAAATTAGACTGAGAATGTTGAGATTTTGTAGTGTAAAACTTGATTGGAAATAGCAGTGTATTTGACATGAGACTGTTATTTATGCTCATTTCATTTAAGGCTGAAGTGGGTGTCTTTTCATTCTTTTTTTCCAAGTGTAGCTCAATCATGTATGAAGATGAACTCCCACTCAGCCTCCCTTGGCCCCTAATACTTTCATTTCATTCTTCTGCTGCTCATTATTTTATGGTTATGTCCTTGACTAGTAACATTTCTCTCTTTTCTTCCTTACATGCACTGTTAAGGAGGAGAAGAATTGAAAGTTCAGGCCTTGTGTAGCTCTTAAGCCATAAATAATGTTTTATACAGATTCTAAGATTATTAAATCCTTCCACTTAGCCTCCCTCTTTTCTTTTACAACTCATCTGATTAAAAGGGACGTACTCTCTTGAAACTTGTCTTAACTATTCTGTTTTGCTTTTGCAAGCAGACCTAAGATACAATCTGGTTATATACAGCGCTAACTGAAAGATGTGCTGTAGGAATGCAAAAACACTGGCTGCAAGAGAACCGATTGTTGGCATGGAAAAAAAAAAAAAAAGAAAAAAAAAAGAAAGAAAAATCACCTGAGAAACTGTGTAATTCTGAGATGGGGTTGACTTTCTAAAGAAAGACAGGCAAGTCCATAACTGAAACTGAAATCTGGAAGGGAGTGGGGGGAAATGCTTTCAAAATACACTTCTCTGGAGGGAGCTGGCAGGCATGTGGTGAGCAAAAGGAATGTTTGGTGTGAGAAGATGGCTATGCCTGGGTAATAGCTGATCTTGGACAGCTCATAGAAATAACCCACCAGGTTATTTCTGTACACCACCTGATAGCTACATATCCAGCTCTTTAGGATACAGGGCCAGATGCTATAGAGCCAGGGTTGCAAAGCTCCTTTTTTTTTTTGCTATAGATGAAGCCAAATGAGCTGCTGAGCTTTGCGGAGATCCTGACACTGTAGCAAGGAGCTGCTCTTCATTCAGCTTATTGATATCTCCTCATCTTAGCCAGCACCCAGTTTGTCAGGCCTTGCCCAACTTTGGAGCTGAGCAGGTGGAGGAGAAATATCCCTGGAAGAGACAAAGCAAGTGAAAAGCTGCTGAAAAGCCTCATAGTAGACAGAGCCTACACAACGAAACTATCTCCTCTAATTAGTCCACAGTCATGAATGAGGCAAAACGTCTCTGCCTCCTAAGCCAGACAAGGTGGTGGTGTTTTAATAATAGGCATAAATCTATTGTGCTCCTCTCCGCGTGACCTAGCACATGCTGTCAGGGCACTGCATACCTCAGAGAAGGAGTAGAATTTATGTGCACAATAAAACAATAGAGCTTCAGTGATATCAGCTGTTTGACAAACTTTAATATACATTTGCTATAAAACAGGCCTCAATTACCAGAATGTGATACTGAAATAAAAATCCTTGATCCGTTTGCACGATAGATCTTCAATTTACTCACATTCATGTGAGAGAGACACATAAAAATGATATCCATGCTTAAAATCACTTAGAAACACAGTCTGAAAGACCCCACAGTTGCAAGTGATACTGCAGTACTTAGCTAATGCTCATGTTTCGATGGCTTTGCCTTCATGATTCTTCCAGTGGTTCCTTTATGTTTTCTGGTATTTTGCCAAACACCTGTGAATCAGCGCACAACAAATATTCTTGCCATTTAATTTAGCCTTGCATAGAAAGGCTATATTAGGCCTGATGCAGACCTAATCCCAAACCTCTAAAGAGGTTTAAGGCACTCTGGTTTCACCTAATCCCGAAACCTAAACCAGAATCATTGAAAACCTCCATAACGCCACAGGAATGGGCAAATAAAGGGTTTCCACTATGAAATTATTAAAAGGGCACAGTGTATCTTTTGGATTTGAGACCCAAGGCTTTACCTAAGGAGCTTGGACTGTCCACAATAAAGGTGTTTATTTTGAGGATAGGAGGTTAAAAGGTTTATTTGACTAAAGGGTTGATTCTACCCCTCCCATCCAAAAAAAGAGAGAGGGGATTGCCTAGAGGAGTGAAAAATCAGAAAAAAAAAAAAGAAAAAAAGAAAAAAGAAAGAAGGAAAAAAGAAAAAAAAAAAAGTCTGAATAAGTAACAAGGCAGTGGCAGCTCAGCAAAGCAGCCAGAGAACATGAGGTCCAACTTTCTGCTCGACTCTCAGTCACGGCATTTTGTCTTTCTTCTTCTGTGAGAAAGGGAACAGCCTTCAGTACTGTGTGGTCTTGGTCCCTGCAGTTGTTCACAGTACACACATAAGTGAGTTACTGGTCATACTATACTACATTGCTGCCTTGCAAAATGGGGAACCTGCCTCTTTTGAGATCTCTTATTAATGAGAGAAAGCGTGTAAAAACCTGCACTGTAATGGAACTTTCAATTACAAATTGCATCCAACTGTAATAAATTTGATCTTGCCTTAATTCATGTTAAATTAATTGGATTCTGTCATTCCTGAATTCTGGTAACCACCTTATCTTGCCATATAACTCATTATCTTTGTGTTGTGAAAGGGGTATTTCATTTTGAAGGAGACTGCAGGGAATGTTAACTGCATCGTATTCCAACAAACATTTAGTTCCTAACAAATTAAAGACCTGAAGGGATGCTGTACATGTGCTTTCATTATGCATAGATTTTTATGGGCATGATCTGCTGTCTTTAATCTCTTAATTTTCAGCAAAACATGTAGGAAAACAGAGCTGTATTTGTGCCTTGTATAAGACTGAAGCTATTTATCTGTATTTAGGACATTAAGAGGCATAGCCTCTCCAGCGCATTGCGTTTTCGTTAACCATTGAATCCAGCTGACATGCTCAGGAGCAGCCTCAGGAATTAAGCTGTCCTACAGGTAATGGGTTTGATGTAATAATTGCATTAGAGTAGGAAAAAACAAGCCCATATGTGCATTCACATACTTGCTTAAAAAGTACACGTCTTTATTTGCTTTAATGGAAGTTGAACTCTTACTAAACAGCACTGTGATACTCTAGGTGTCATTTAACTTTGAAAAGCCCTTTGACTCCAAAGCCAAAAATAGCAAGAAAAGTGAAAAGCATTATTTTTATCATGTACCAATAGCCCAAACYGAAATTATGGCAGTATAGCCTTCTGAGAAGCTACATAAAATGAGTAAGTTATTGAGTTATATATAGTTACTGAGACGAGTGCTCCAAGCAAATCATGGTTGGTTTTCCCCTCAGCAGGTCTCAGGGGACCTGGAGAGCAAGGGGGGACATTTATAGGGGAAGGTGTTAAACTTTTCCCTCTGACGAGTCCCTTCCGCAAGGAAGGCAGCATGCGGGACGCCCACGGAGGCTGCGTGGGGCCGAGGCCGCGGGGCGGCTCGTCCCACGGCAGATGSGGACTCATGGCGGGCTGCACCACGCGCCGGCGGCTTCCCGGGCTCCCCTCAGGCGCCGCCGCCCTCCTACGGCGCATGCGCGCCTCGCTGCTCGCTCCCCCCCCCGCTACGTCACGCGCGGGCGTCGCGGGCGTCACGTGCTCGCCCCCGCTCGCGCTCTTCCGCACCCACCCGGGGCAGCGGAGGCGCCTCTGGGAGCGGCCGGTCCCCCCTGCACCCGCTCGGCCGCCGCGGAGCCGCTGGCCGGCAGCGGAGCCCGCCGAGGGAGCCCGGTGAGCGGCGGCGGGCGGGACGGAGGAGGCAACGCTGCCGCCGCGAGGGAGGCGCGTCACGGGCGTGGGGGCGGCGCGTGCGGTGTCGTCATGGCAACCGTTGGGCGGCGCGCGGGGCGTTTCCGTTAGAGCCGTTACGTTTTCCGTTAGCGCCGTTGGAGGGGGCGCGGAGCTGGCCCGGCCAAACGAGTAAGCGGCGGGGCGGGCAGGGGGGGACTGTGTTCTGGGCAGGCGCTCCCCGGAGCCCCACGCGGTCCGGGCTGCAGCCGCGTGGTCCTTCCCCGGCGGCCGCCGCCGAGGGTGCCCCGTCCCGCAGCTCGTGCTCTGGGTTCACAACGTGCCCCGAGAAGCGCCGAGTATCAGCGAGCCGTAAATACCAAACCTAGCCGAAATGGAGCTTGCGGTTTGGGTGCATTGAATTTTACAACTGTTCTGTAATAACCTCTGCTTTTGTTTTGAGACCAACAGTAATGATTTTTTTGTTTGCTTGCTTTTTAAGATAGCTAAAAGTAAGAGCTGGGGAACAAGCTTGTCTCTCCTGCGCTCGTGTGCACTCTGCATCATGTGCAGTAGATATGGGATGGGAACTGAACCTCCTGAGTTGTGTATCCAGTCCTTCTGTCCTTTGAAAACAAACCCTTGGTGGGATTTTCCTTCCTTTGCACTTCCCTACCTGCAAAATTGTAACTGTGATCCTCAAGAAGAGCTGCTGAGCGTAACTGACTTCTAAAGTGCTTCAGTAGCTTTCACTTAAAAACACTTGCAAAAGTAAATATATATATATATATATTCTTATAATACTTGTACTATAGTAATAGGAGAAAAAAAAATGCATTTATCTCACTAGAGATAGTCCTGAGCAACCTCATATGCTGTCTTAGCTGAAATCACTCTGTGCTGGAAATTAGACTGAGATTCCTTCCAGCCTGAGTTATTCAATGATAATTAATACACCACAATTTTATGCAAATAGTGCACATTTCTGTTCAGGTATAGCCTACTGAAATCTACAAAACTCTCCTTAAAGCAACAGCTTGACCAGTGTTACTATGTTTTTACTCACATTGCCATCAGAAATTCTCCTAGTAGGTTTTCCTGTCGGGAAAGTGAAGAAATCTCGCCTGGCTGCATTTTCACAGACCGCTTTAGGTAGTGGGGAAAGAGAAGGAGCCCCCGGCTCGCTTGTGCAGCCTGGGCACACAGCTCCTTCTTCCTGCACGGCAGCACTGGCACTTTTGGATTTCTGTTCCGTGTTTACTTGCTTTTGCTCCCTCTACTGGCAGTCTGATTCTGCAGCAAAGTATTGCAGATTTATTTATAAGGTGTGGGAGACTTAAGTCTRCTTTCCAGTTGTTCTCAACATGAGCGCTTTGTTTGACCCATAACATTTTATGGACCTAGTTTGTRTTCTGAGTGTGTTCTCGTAGTGTTTAGATGGCATCTACATGCCTGAAATTTGGGTTCTTTTATTATATATGTTTTTTCATCTCCTGTAGGAGTACTTCATTAGAAAGAATGCAATACYTTACGCAGCTCATTTATATGGCAGAGCTTAAAGTAGACAGTGCTCAGAATCAGTAGCCTTATTCAGACATGAGCAAGGCACAAAATAATTGTTTTACATCCTTTGGAGAAATACAGGATGTGGGAGACTGAAGTCTGCAGGCAGCTTTCTCTGACAGTCATTTGGCAAAATACCTTTTTTGTGCAGTTTTACGTTTTAGTGCATTTTCTTTGCGTTTCATCTGTCATTTGTATAAAACTCCCACTGCCGAACTCCATTTCACTAGTTTTTTTATGAGGCTTTTCAGGAGGGGATTGTGACTGGAAAGCATTTAATTTATTCATTTTTCCTTTCTGTATAAGCTATATGGAAAGTAGAGGACATAGTATTTATTTTTAACAAAATAAATAGATTATTTATAATGTAAATAAACTACTAGGATAACTTATTGTCCTTTAATGATCCCTATTCACATTTTTATTGATTTACAGGTAAAATTGTTTTTCTAGYTATAGTAAAAATATCTTGTGATCAGGAATTCTAACTTCTTGCTTGAGTTGTTGCTTGAATGTGTTTTTATCCTGTATAAAAATTTAACTGGTGCACACACTAGAGTAGAAACCAGTTTCTCATTTCACAGATATAATTGATTATTGGTGTACAAACTTATTTTTAAGCATTAGAATTACAATATTAGAATCTTAATACATTAGGGAGTTGTCATTGTCTGTGTTGCACCTTAAGGACCATGTTGATCAATTCAGAATATTGTGAATTCCTTTCTGCAGTGAAACCCTTAACTAATGACCCGGGTATGTTTTTGCATTCTAAGCGGACAATAATTTGGCACACTATCATGCAGTACATCTGGTTGTATCGTGTCTTGTGTTTGCATACCTTTTGTTTGGAGTGTTATTTCCCTGCAAGCTCAGCCATAACAACATACCATTTCATTGAACAGTAAGAACAGGAAAACACTCAGTTGTGGCTAATGGGCATTTATGGGGAATTTAATGCTAAAGAATACTGCTTTCCAAAATGTTATTCTATTAGGCATTGTCTTCTTGGGGAAAGCAGCCACTATGATTACTCTTCTGTAATAAATTGCTATAGATATATAACATATCTATATAAGCTATATGTAGATATATATTTATTGTCATAGCTGTATTGGGTTAGAGTTATGTATGTGTCAGTTTTCTGGTACTGTGAAAAAAATAGTAATGATTAAAGAAGGAAAGGTTGAGCTTTTCTGTTTGGACACCTTTTGTGGTGTCCAAATTCTAATGCTGATGCAATACTTTGGCACAAACGGCAAATGTCAGCAATTTTATATTTTTATTTATGTCTTTGTAAAGGAAAAAAAAAGAGATAACTTTTCCTAAAGTTATGTTGCTTGAATCCAAAAATTTTATGTGTTTGAATTTATGCTTTCTTTGTGAGAAGACAGTTTGACTCGCTAGAAACTTGGTAATACAAACTAAGGATTTTAAATTGACAATAGAATAAAAACTACTGTTTTTTAATATCTTTGTGAAGCAGTAAAAATGAACACAGGACAATGAGAAAGAAAGAACTCTTTTTTTAAAAAAAAAAAGTGTGATTTTTTGCAAAACAACTTTCTTCACACATTGCYACAGCTGTGTGATACAAAGTGGGGTTTTAACTTCTCTTAAGCAACTTTTTTCACAAATATGATGAACACATTTTAATTATATGCAACTAATCATGACATAACAACTCATTTCAAAATAGTTTCAGCGCCATTCATGACTAAGTCTAAACATTCATACACAGTGGGATTATTTGGAAGAACTGGAACTTTGAAAAATGTCAGTGGCCCTGTTGAGAGAAGTGACTCGTTAAACAGTAGCTGCTAGTTATTAAGAGTAGATTATGAGGTTTCAAATACTATGGAATTAATAGTATAATTAAAACAAGACAAAAAGGTATTGCTGGATATCACTTTAAAAGGTATATATTAATCTTGAAAGTTTCTAGACTGTTAACTACAGAATCTAGGTTGTATCATGATTCAGAAGCATTTTCATTAAAATATGAATCAGCTTCCTCTGTACCACGAAGTACAAGGTAGATGGGAAAGCTCCTTTCGTATAAACAGTTTTGCCATCATAGATGTTCAGGTAAATTTAGAATTTTAGCATCCCACAACTAGGAAATAAAGAGGAGAAAAAAAAAAAAAAACCTTAGCAAATTGTTTCTTAGATTTATTCATAAAGGCCAGAAGGTGACTGTGATCATTTAAAAAAAAAAAAAAATATTACAGGAAAACTTTCCCAGATGAGATTTAACACTGCCCTAAAGTTTGCAGACTGACTTTCCCAGAGCTGCTGGGTGACAGTTGGGTGTCAGGTAAAGCTGAGCTGAACTATTTGAAAAGTAGACCAACATTTAACAGTTTTGTAGTTATTGTACAACTTTTCAGTAGAAGGCAAATTTCTTCGATTTAGTGGAGAAAAGGACTGTGCTCTAGAAAGTATCTGATGGGAATCTTAGGACAGACTTTTCACACTCAGGCAGCTGGAACAGCTGTAGATTCCCCACTGAAAAGAAAATGCTACACTTCAACATTTAGGAAGGTAAAAAGTGTGGCCAGAGCATTAAATAGAAGGGCTATGTGATACCAAAATTTAGCTCTGTGTTTATTATAAAGAAAATCCTAGTTGTAGAAGAGAAAAAAAAAATGAACTTGTTCCACCACTTTCTTTTTTTCTCGGGAGAAAACATAGAATATATCCTAGGTAATAAATCTGTTTTATGGCTCACATGAGAAAGGGTGGAGAAACTCCCATTATTTTCTTCCCAGAAATTGAAATGCACATGATCTAACATGGGAGACACTGGGATTTTCATCCAACAAATGCACAGCTGGCTTCTACCTTTATTATTTTTCTAAGCATAATAATTTTTCATCTGATTAGCTGGTGGCTGACAAAGCTATCACTTGTTCCGTGTTTTGTATATTTAGTAGAGTAGGTGTGATGCAAAAAAGAGCTAGCTATACATATCCAGAAGCATAGCTCAACTTGTTTGGTTGGTGAGAAATTTCTACTTGCCTGTCCTTAAAATGCGAGTTTCTATCATCGGGATTTGAGTTTAAATATCAAAAAAGTAACTGCTTGAAAAATGGAGACAGGGGATTTATAGCATTTGACAGTGCTTGCGGGTGTTTTTTCACGTTATCGAATTGCTTTACACTCTACAGATAAAAATAAATAGCCAGGAGCATCTCCTAATAGGATGACATTCTAAAGTGCCAATATTGCCATGAGAAAGTGGGAGACTGTTGGAGGGGAAAAATTTTATTTAGAGTAAGGAAATGGATAAGTAGAGCTGCAAACAAGAGGATCAAAGTGTTTTCAGGGTGAACTGTGCAAAATCAGTAAATTTTACAGAATGGAAATTTGTAGCAGACCCAAGGTAAGGCAGAAGAACCCAAAGAGATGAACCAAGTCTTGCTAAGGTGAGTGTCATACATGTGAGAGGAGATATTTAGGAGTGAAATTGATGTGACCATGTATAAGCAGAGCTGTAAAATGTGAATTCAAAGTCAGGAGGCAGAATGACTTGTCAAAGCTTCAACTCTTCATACATTCTAAAAAAATAAATCTGTTGAAGAACCTTCTATCCTTACCTATTTTGTGTTGGTCATTGATAGGTAGATAAAACCAGCGATAAAGTAAATTGCTCCTGCTCTTGTGACTATCCTGGCACTTAAGATGCTAAGCTATGTCAGAGCTTGCTACCTTGGTTGTATCAGGCAAAGCAATGCCAGCGTGTTCCCTAAGGAAGTAGTAGAGGAGGAAGAGTGTGATTTTATCCCTGATTGCTCGGTCTTTGTTGTCATGTGTTTAACACCATGTTTCTAATCATTACTTTCAAAGATTCCAAAACAATTCAGCATGTTCTGGTAAGGTGGAGAGCATGTYGTCTATCTGCTTTTGCTTGAATATTCTATGAAGTCTTCTCTGTTTTTAGTTCATAGGGATTTATATGTGATAGATGTTCAAAATCTTGTAAGAAATTTTTAAGTGAAATGACCTTGAAGCTACAAGTCATTAGAAATCCAAATACTGTATTATCTAATGTTAGTTTAGTATTTTTTTGTACTGTATTTMGCTGAGGAGGAACTGGTTTTCTAAAGGTTAGTACAATCTATGTACTGACATGGCTCTACCACACTCAATAAATAATTGTTGACAAGTTCAAGCTCTCTAAGTGGAAGGTTACAACTTTGCTAAATGCCATAAGCCAATATATTTTCATAGATAGGGAAGATGACCTTAAAGGAAATACATGAGAGTACTGAAGTGGCTATAGATCATCATGAGGGCTCTCTTTTGGATGCAGCTCTCTCTGAGGATGTGTGTCTGCTGGGGATGAGAACGTTTGGTGTATGGGACTGTTGCTTGGCCTGAGGAGGTGTGTGAGCCTGTATCAGTTCTGCTTGCGTCTTTCCAAGCACAGAACCATGTGGCAACCTCTCCAGAAGAAGTAAAACCCGTGCAGCCAACTTCATACACTGTCTCCTTCGTTTTTCCTCATTATTCCTTGAACTTAARTCTCTGGCCTGCAAGTACTTAGCTACTTACTCTAATGAACTTTCTGTTCTTTAATGGGCCTGCTTGACATCATGAAGCTGCACTGTTGAGTTCTAACACCTTTAGCCCAGTTGATTCTTTTGGCTTCTGACCTGTGTGATAGTGCCACATTGGTTCCCGGCTGGGGACATGTGTTGCTGTGTGACAGGAGGGCTGCGTTCCTGGAGCCCCTGGGAGCAGCGGTGGCCGTCCACAGCAGCACACACTGCTGCAGCCCAGCCCATCACGCAGCTCAGAGCAGGGCCCACGCAGGGAGGCCTCCATGGTGCTGAGCTACGTAACTGGGTGCTGTACAGCCTCGTCTGCAGAGGCATTTCTGGCCTAATGTTGTTACAGAGCTTTTATGCTCAATGCATGGGATTTGACAGGTCYGCTGTTGGTAACAATTTCACCTTACTGAACAAGACTCGTAAATTTGAGGGTAACTGGGAGCATGTGAAACATTCAGAACATATTTTCATTTTAACTTTTTTTTTTCCCCTTGTAGTGCATATAGGCCCCCCACCTTTTACTTCAACAATTGAGGGTGTTGGTTACTTCCTCCTGTGTTTATGTAAGAAAAGCTTTTTATAGTCCGTTTTTCCAGTTGGCGCATGCACTTCCTCCATTGCAGCTTAGCACATCATTCTTCCCACTCCCTCCCAACCGCTGAAGTTAATGGTAAACCTCTGGTTTTTTATTTATATTAAAAAAGGAGCTGGGGATTGGAATGTTCATCATTCCTGCTTGGAAGCATGTTTTTAAACTAGCTATATTTTGTTTGTTCTCACTAAAGGAGAAACATGTAAGATAGCAAAAAATAAAATAAAGCTAGTTTACAGGTTGTTTGACCAGGAAATTTCCAGTTTACTGCATACTTCACTGAAATTCTACCTAGAAAAGCAAAAAAAAGTTTGTTGGTTGAATGGAAGTGGGCTGTATTCTGTTTTGCTCTAGAAAGTTTCTTCAGGGACTGTCAAATGCAAAGAATTTTTCATTCTCATCCCTCCTCGCCCTTCAAGGATCACAGCAGGGGTGAAGGTAGTTCAGGAGCATCGTATCTACCCATCGTTTTGTCCCCTATGTGTGTGTCTGGCACTCTAACAGCAGCTTGAGCTTTGCAAATTTGAAGCTGTGCTAAAAGTCCTAGCTGGAAGCAATGTTATTTGCTCCCAGAAGGGAAAAGGTAGCTGGATGCCAGACATAGGCCATGTCAGGACTACGTGCACTGGGGCCTCTTTAAGGAGAAGACAGCATCTTTTGGGTGGGGTTGCACTACTCCTTTCTGGATATTTTATCACCAACTTTTATCCAAGATAGTAATGTTACAGCTCTATGACAGATAGCTTATTGAGAATATGTTTTGAGAGTGTCTCCTATATCTTGTGTTTTGAGTGATATTTTTCAATAAAGGTTGAGTTTTGGAACTTATTTTCCAACAGAAAAAGAGCAAGGTGACATGGTGGCTGTGGTCCGGCCAGAACAGGAATTCACACTCCACTTTTTATATATACCAGTCCCAGCTGCACAGCAGAATGTGGATCTGAGGGGGACAGAGCCTAATCACAGCCCTTGGCCTGAGAATCCTTGTGCTTTTATTGTACGTCTCACCCAGAGGCATTTAAGGAGCTGAGAGGTCATTTAACCCCTCGTGGATTGTTTCATTACTCTGTGAAAAGAACATTTAAAAGGAACTCACTTATTTTATTGCTTCATAGCTCAATAACTGAAATCAGCATTTAGCATTTAATTATAGTGGTTTTGTACCATAAATAGTGTAGTGCCTGCAGATGTATTTGGGTACTTTATAACATCCCCTATTTTTTAAAAATAGAGGGAAAGCCTGAAATTCTTGCCTTGACACTTGTGCCCATTAAATGTGGTTATCATTATCTAGTGAGAGCATATGTTCTTTCTAAACAGCATCCTCTTCTCTTTTGTGCTGATACTATCTTTGTGCAAGATTATTCCTGTCCCTAGGAATAATCCTTGGGGCAGGAAGTAAATGTGTCCCATGTGGCCTCTTCAGAGAGCAGTCTGGGGTGCAGGGAGACAGGAAGGGAGACCCTGTGAGGGGCCTAGTGGCCGGTGCTTACACAGCAGCAGGGAGCAGAGCCATGTCCCTCTGGACAGGCTGTCCTGGGACTGCGTTTCATTCGGGATGGGGTGAAATTCCTCCCCTAGGAGAGGAAGGGAGCCAGGGAGGAGCAGTGCCTGAGTCACCCATYCTTCCTGGAGCACCTCCTGGGCTGGTGCTGCTACATGCAGCCTGTGCAAGACTGAGCCTGAAGGCCTGAACTGGCTCATGGCAAGTATTTCACAGAAGTCTTATTTTCTGATAATTACTTTAATATGATTCATTTTTTCTTTTGTCTGATCTTGTTGGTGACTCCTCATGCATCCTCCTTCCCCCACTGTTGTGGGAGCAGGACAACCATTCCCAGACTGCCTGCACTRTTCCTGATTTCTTCTACCTCCTAATTTCTGTGACTGCAAGAAGGTGCATTTCAAAGTGGTGTTGAGAGCTGTGGACCAAGAGGGTCCTTGCAAAACAATTTCTAATTCTGGATCTGCTCTTTAGAAGTCGTTGAAACCACTAAGCCCACTGGAGACTGGGGGGGTAAAGCAGTTTGCAGGGCTAGAGTCCTGCTGCTGTTTGCCTGTTAATGTTTCTAGTGATTCCCTTGAAACTAGAGCTCTTGTGGAAACCTGGGGTTTTGCTCCTGAGGCAAGTGCTGTGTATGAACAGTGCCCAGCGCTGGACGGATACATGAAGAATGGTTGGGATTTAGGTTCCAGTGGGTCCCCAACACTAGCGACTAATAATAATAGTGAACAGACTCATTCCATTCCCAGCTCCCTAGGGTTTTAAAAATCTAGCAGAACCAGCAAAATACCTAAAGCTCAACTAGTGAAATCCAGCCAAGTTTTTTAAAGATTACAATAGTAGCTTCAATTAAATGTGAATTGTGCACTTTAAATGTACAATTTACTTAAAAGGAGTTACTTTGCCAAACCATAAATGTACCAATAACTAAACCAAGAAATAACAGTTTAAGAAATTTAAGTTTACAAGGCTTAGAAGAAAACTTGCAGATATTTTTAATGCTTTTATTTAAGCATGTGATTCATATTTAATCCTGGTTAGACCTAATTCGTACTTATATATATATATATCTTTATAGCAGGCTGTACACTTCTTATAAGCAATTCATGTTACTGTGTTTGTTCTACATGGGGGGAGAGAGGGGTGAGGAGTACAACTCACTTTCAGAATCTTTTACATATACTAGAAAAAATCTGTCTCGTATTATACCTACAAGAAATACATGGGTGCTCATAATTCATATTATCCCATAAAATTTAGAAGAGCATTTTGAGACTGTAAATGAAGGTAATTTATGTATAAAACCTCATCCATGAAGAATTTATTGCCATAGCAGATATAATATAGTTTGGCACAGACTTCTTCCCCCAAAACTAGTACTTGCATATTTGAAAAAGGAACATGCTGAGGTCCTTGCAGGTTAAATTATAATCTGATTTTATACCAAATATATTATTATGAAAGCTTTTGTTTGAGAGTGCTAAAGCTGTTTGCCAAGTTAATGTTCCATAGCTGTTTGGTGCAGATGTGAACGAACCTCTTCACTGTGTGAGTAGTCTCCTTAAAAATCAGTATTAGTCCAGCAGTGTTACTCGTGTGTAAAATTATGGATATATGTAAGTACTTTTTACCTTAGTGGGAACTTTTTACCACTGAGGGAACTGCAGAGGTAGATTTATATGATATATTGTCATGTGCAGTGTCTGAAAATGAATCTTCGGCTTTGCAAAGGTAGTTTGTTATCAATTTCATGACATTTAGGTCTCATTTCCTCCTGCAAGGACTGCACTGGGAACACGAGGCCTCGTCTTCCTTGCTGCACTTTGGCAAAACTGCCAGATAAAGGCCGTGGGATCCATCCATCCATCCCATCCCTGTTRCAGGACAGGGGCCTTGCTGGGTGGCCGCAAGGAGATCTGGCCTCTGTGTCCGGCTGGATTCCTGCTTGTGGAGCTGGGCACGTGGTGGCAGAAGGGAGGCCAGGGAGGCCACGTGGGGCCAGTGCAAGTCTTGGGAGATCCCAGCAATGTCTCCTGCAGCACTTGCAGGGCTCGAACAAAGATATTTCCCTCTGTTCCTTAGACTGGGAGCTGAATTCTTTTTCTTTTGAGACTCCATTGTGCATATGTGTTTCTATTATTGATGCCTCTCTGAACCAAGCACTTTCACTAAGATTAATGATTTGAGATCAAAATGAAGACAGCAGGAAGAGAAAACTATTTCCACTCCAGCCTTTCTACATGGTGGAAAGTAATAGGGAAAGAACTGTTTAGCCATAAAATAAACTACATTAGTGCATCTAGCTTGGGATCGGAGAGGAACAGCTTCCAGCATGCTGTGCTGTAGGGAGTCAGACCAGGCGCCACGAGAAACTACGTCGCTTATCGCTACAAAAGCGGACCAAAGCTCTTGAGCACTGATACGAAGCAGTTAAGACCTTTAAAATTCTTCCTTGAGAGATACGCAGCAGTACAGGGAAGCAGTCTGTTAGGCTTGGATGGACAGAGAACGTTATCAGTTCCTCTGGGATTATAATTAGTAATTCCAGGAAGTCTAGGTGTTTCAGGAAGTGTTATTAAAAATATTATACTCTTTCTTCCGGATATAGATCCTTGGACAGTGCGCTTACACTTAGCCTTTTCTGTTTTGACTTGCCCTACAACAGAAATCCTTCACTATTGAGAGCAAAGATAACTTCCTGTGCCAGGTATATTAGCTAGAATTATATCTATTGCTGAAAGAAACAGTTTCAGCCTTGGAAGTCATGTGTGGCTTTTAAGGATGCTGTCTCATCCACTTGTATTTCCTGCAGGCGTCTCTTTGCTACTAAGTAAAACCTGAGTGCACTTATACTGTGAACACTGTGCAGAGTTCTCTACTTTTCCAGAATGCTATAGTGGATTTAGAAAAGAGGCAGAAAATGGCAACTGAAATGATCAAAGGAAGTGACATCGGAGAGATTCAGAAGGCTGTGACTGTGGTTTAGAGAGAGAAAGTCTGTGAGGGGGTTATCACTGAGGTTTACAAAACCATAAGGGTGATGGAAAAGCTGAATGTGGAGCGGTTGTCCTCCAGATCCTGCAGTGTAAGAACCAGAGGGCAATCCATGAAACTAGTGGGTTTGAAATAGATAAAACAAACGATGCCTTCATGTTCTGAAACGTCAGGTAGTGAATTTGCTCTCGTATCAGGGAGAGAGGGCAAAGTATCACTGGATCAAAAAGGATTAGGCAGTCTGGCCAAGTGGAATCACTGTGCCTGCTAACATCACTAACAGAGCAACTATGGACAGAGTGGACTTCAAAGAGCAGTCAAGTTTGTGTTTTCCCTAAGCAGCATCTTCTGTTACCGCTGTTGGGCACAAGTTGCCAGGCTGGGTGGCCCACTAGTCAGACCCTGTAGGGCATTTCTTAGTGCTAGAACTGAGTATTTTCATATGCAAAGCTCTAGTTGTTCATTCACTGAATTCTTGTAAGGATAACCACAAAAATACCCCAATACGGCAGGTATGTTAATACTGTATTGTTTTTGTGTGAGTTGTTAGTGTGTGTTTCAAAGTCTCATCTTTTGGTAGCTAAATGCCTGCCTATTACTGTGTGTAGCTAACATGGCATTTACTTGGAAAAAGTACGCAGCTTGTTAAATGCRTTTTAAGTTTATGTGTATGTTTATTTTTCTTGGCAGTAGGTTTTAGTTATCGCTGAATTGAAAAGCCATCTGGGTGCAGTGAAACTGTTTGGTGAGCAGCTACTCTAGCAGGACAGGCATGGGGAAAGCTGAATTAGAKTAGCTTCTTCGTGCTCTGTTACTATGTGCTGCTGAGATGTCTTTGTGCTAGTTCCAGGTAGGCCAAATGAAGCAGACAGGACACACAGGAGCACTGAGATATCCACATCGGTAGTTCAGCTGCCCAGAGCTTTCGCACAGGAGTCTGGCCCTGTTTTAGGAGTGGAGTCTGTGCACCAGATCCACTCCACCAGACACCAGAGCAGCACCCATGTCTTTGCATAGTGGGGTGTCTTTGCCCTCTGTTGTGCTGTCAAATGCCTGATGGTGAGGGTCAGCAAACCCTGCATATACAGGTGCTGCTTTTTATTTAATTGCAAGCACTTTATTGTTTGTATTCTTTTGGAAAATTATTTAAATGTATCTTTTATCAAAAATTGTAGCTCTTAGAGAGAACCTTTATAGAGTGGGAAAAAACAAACATGTGCTAATTCACTTTAATATAGGACACAGAAAAGCCATTTAGAAGATGTTTTGTCCATGTATGTTTTATTTTGGGGAACATGATGTTTATCAATAAAAACACTCTATTTTAACTAGAGCCCTTGAGGCTGTTCTCACTGAGGCTTTTGACTTCTTGTGAAGCTTCTCTGCGCTGGAGACGGGCGCTCGGCACGGCGGGCGTTGCACCGTGCAGCGCCTGGGGCCGCATCCTGGCCGAGGAACCAGTAGCGCCCTGCTGCTGCCGAGAACCACAACGTGAGCAAAGCCTGGCCCTGGGCTCCCCAGTTGTTTGGCAACATGTTTGGCTTTTAATCAAAAGAAATGCAGTGCTTGGTACTTAACATGAGTCCAGAGTTTCCCTTGTTCCCAGCAAGTTAAATAAAGTTAACACAAATGAAGAGCTTAAAACATCTGACTAAAACCTCTGTTAAGCTAATTGAGATTTACTTCCTTGAGGCTTTTGATGCCATTGTCCTTTTTGTTCTCTGGTTTTCCAGGGAAGTACTTCAGCTATAGGCAAAAATAAACCAAAGAAGCATTTTAAATCATCTTCACACTTAAAAGGTTTTATGCATATTCTTTAGTTCCTATTTACTGGATGCACATTTCTCTCGATGTGGAAAAAAAAAATACAAAAATACTATTCCAAGTACTTTGTTTTTTTCTTAACAAAGACTTAATCCTCATTTTTATATCAGTTTCACTATTTTTTCTACCAACATTTAGTTCAAAGGAACATTTCTAAGCACGCATGCAAAAAGCAGCCTATTGTATGAAACAGAGATGTGTGTTTTATATCAGGAGTTTAGCGAACAATGCAAAGGTCAATTGTGTTGCTTGCTCCCCTGCCGCATGGTGGGGGGGGCCATGAATGCATCCCTGGAATTCCACCGTGGGATCTGCATCTTTGAAGCTGATGCTAAAATTACTGCTTAGGCTCTTCCAAAGGCGGATACTGATAGAAGATTCAATGAAATCGAAGGTCGTCAGCCTGGTAGGCGTTGAAAGATACCTGGCTATGATACTATTTCTGATTTAATAAGGCGAATGGGAGGCTAGCCCTTTGTAATAATTAGGACTAATTACTGAAGAGGTGTTGACAGATGGGCTAAGAGGAAACAAACTGCCTTTATCCAGCGGCTTAGAGTCGGATTACTAGTCTTGTGTTATCTGTTTCTCAGAAAGTAGAAGCTTCAATCATTCGCTAAGTCTTCAAAGGGGAAAGAATCCTAACAATATACAGGATTTGGGATGAAACCATGAAAAACGTCTTTAACTCAAAATGGCTAAATTAATCCTCTTTCCGTAAATTATCATACTTCTAAAGTTTGAATTACAGATGGAGAATCTGATTATAGTCCTGAAAAATAAGTGAAATCAATATCRATGACTGTCCTGTTGTTGTTTGCTGCTCCTCCTGCTTGTGGAATAATCTGTATCTAGTTCCTTGCTCTGTCAATTATCTTAATAGGAATTCTTTGTTTCCTGCTTTTGCTATGCTTGCTGTACACCTGAAATGGAAATGACAAGGTAAAATGCTCTCTTTTTTATTGTTTGCTTATAAACAGAATATAGATCTGTCAATCCTGATGATAATTATTTAGCTGCTTAAAAGACAAGATCATGTAGTACAAAAAGTAACAAATAACATATAGCCGTATTCACTGAGAAACTGGTTGCTGATGTAGGATTCCTTTCTCTTTTCCGTTACGAGTTGGTGTCCATCCAGGACTTCTGGATGCAGTAAGTAGATGCCATTGTCCAACAGGAAAAGAGTTAATGAAAACATTCAAGGGTTAATGCTTTATCATTAGAATGAGCACTGAGCATGGCTTGCTTCAGGCGAATGATTTAAAACTCTAGCAATGCCCCGTCCTCTCAAATGACTGCTTTTAAGTGCATCTATTCCCATTCTCCACCTCCACATATAGGTCCTGTTTTCTGAGAAAGARGAGATAAATGTGGTTGCCTTGGGTAGCTTTTATAAGAAGAGGTAGTTTTCAATTATTTATTTACTTTTTAACAAAAGAGGCCTTTTAATTACTGTTTAAATATTTATAACAGTTTTATTGGGCTGTAAAATCAGTTATACTTTGATCTAGATTTTCTGGTTTGAGATAATAGTGCTGGTAAAAGTTTCCCTAATGAATTTGGTCAGAACATGACATAATCTGATTATCTGATGAAAGATTGGCACTTCAGTTCCTGCCAGCATAAAAGTGCAGTACAATGGGGGGCTGTTGAGCACCAGTCAAGGGCTGCAAGTTCAAGTTCAGGTGCTGCAGAGTTGTTTAAACTTCCAAAATATGGTACTGAAACAGTTTCATGTTTTTTATCACATTTTTGGTCAGTAGTAGCATACCTCGGATGAGAGGAATGAAGTCTGAGGTTACATATATAAAGCATATCYCACTGCTTTTGTTTTATCTCTCTCCATTTTCTAAATAGTTATTAGTGTTACTGCTTAAACTATTGGGAAACTGATTGAAACCTCGCAGGCATAGAAAATATTACTATGGACTGGGCATTGAGCAGCATCAGTAGTCAGCCGGTGCTGGGCTCTCAACCACCTTTTTATTAACATCCCTTATGCATTAACCATTTAACTGTTGAACACGTGATTACTCTTATGAGCCTACTAGTCATGTAAAATGGAGACAGAATTATGTGTTCAAACTAACATGAAAGAAGAGTTGTAAGTTTGTATCTAAAATGGAAGCTTAACTTCCACTGTTAAAATAAACATGTGTTTTATTTGATGTTCAGACAATATTTGCTTTGTAAATGTCTCTTCTGTTTGCACGGCAATTATAGGGATTCTTATTAGATTTCTTGGAGTAATTTGCTCCCTCATAGCTTGGTTTATTTAAATGGCATTTGTCTCTGCTGTATTAGATTGGAATCTTAATGCACAAGTGGCAATACTATTAGTAATTACGCTTGAATTTTGAGTATTTTATAACTGATTCAGATTAAAGCAGTGTCCACACTGCTTGGTTTCTTTAAATATTATGTGGCCTGTTAGTGTCACTGGTGATGGGAAGATTGTGTCTGTGTCTGGAGCCAGCAAACGGATCCCAATCTGAGCTGCAGGGATTGCGCTGCCTTGGGCGAGTCCTGTGCTCCGCTCCCACCTCCCTTTCCTGCCTCCAAGAACCACAGACATTCACTCACAGAAAGCTTCTGAAGAGGAGATGAAATGAATGAACCCTGCAAATGCTGCCTCGCGTGAGCAGGCCCAGCAGCTTCATCTGTCAGTCTGGACAAGTGTAGATTAGGACCAAAATTTAGAATTTGAAACATGAGCTGGATACAAAGAGGGACTATCTGTGGTTATTTAATATTCCTTCCATGCCTACTTCAATTTATGCCATTTAATATTCCCCATTTCAATCTATATTTTTGACCCATTAATAAAAATATCTCTGAAATATTGGAAATATAAGCAAAGTTTGTGTGCTGGCCAGAAACAAGCACAATATTCAGATGTAAATATAGCCCCTGCTGTGATAGTGCTAGGAGAGAACTTAGCTTGTTCAGTTAAGTGCAGAATCTTTTTTTTTTTCTTTTTTCCCCTCTCTTCAGATCAGTTTGTTTTATGAATGTGGTGCGTACTTCTTAGAAGTGGAGAAATAAATAAAAWAAAGGGGGGGAATATTTTGGAAAGCTTTGTCAGAAAGCTCAGTGCAGCACATTTTGGTATAATCGCCTCTGCAAGGTGTATCACTATTGGGAAAGTATAGGGGGTTATTTCATAAGCACAAAAAAGGAAATAGCCAAAAACAGAGACTGAAGTTTAAAAAAGTAGATGAAAAGTAGATTTGCTTCTATTATTGTGTCTTCATAGGAGTCACTGCTCAGTATGTCCTCCCACCGAAATGGCAAGAACTGTGAATTTCAGGGACATTGATAATCAAAGAAACTTGAGGATTTCTGACCGAAATATCCTTTCTACCTTGAGCATAGCTGAGGCAAAATAAAATACAACACTCCTAATTACCTGTGTAATACAATAGTCAGATACATTTCTGCTTTACCATAGTTAATTCCAAATAGAAGTATTTATAAAGCAAGAAAAAAGGGGTTTGTTCTTTTGTTTTGGTTGAAGCTAGGATAACCTAACACAAAATTACAATGCAGTATCTTGTAAAACTTAATGAGATATAAAAATTAATATAACTTTAAGTGTGAAAATAGTCTCTTTGGCCTCCATCTCCCTTACTGTTGACAGCACCAGACCAGATCGTGAGCAAAGCTTGAAGTCAACAGAAACGTCTCCATTTCTAGCGGCTGTGCACATGGTCTTACATATCGGGAATCAATTGATAAGTCACCATAGGATATATTTTGTCATCATATTACAGATTTTACAAGTATTTCTAGAACTTCTTGGGCTTCCTAGAACTTTTCTTCATTACATAGTATCATATTTCATATACTTTTCTTTAATTCCAAAAATTCTTGAGTTACTTCGAGGAAGAAAAGTCTAGCAGACAAAATATCATCCGATGTGTATTGTGTTTCATATTCCTGTGCCCTGTGGGAGGAAAAGTAATAGAACAGACAGATAAATAAGTGTGATGATGTTGAAACTGGCATGACAGTTTCTGCTGTTGCGCAACAGAACTGCAATCAATTTATTGTCTTCATTGGTCACATGCCAGAATAGCAGTATAATATTATACAAGACTAGATTAATTAAAGTGTAATTAGAATGGAATAAATTAAATAATCATAAAAGTTTGTCATGGGAAAAATATGTGTTTAGAATTAATTAGTTTTCAAATAAAATGATATTTTAATTGCTCAGTTACAGAATCCTTAATTGCAGACATACTATTCTGGCTCAAATAACTTCAGTTGCTGTAACAACTTGATATATTCCTTCTAAGTCAATTCTTTTTAATAGTTTGTTACTAAACAAGATTATTGCAGGAAATGTCTGGAAGATGTTTAATTAAGCCCATGCAATCTAAGGACATTATTAGCCCTTGGAACCAAAGGGTTTGGAGCTGATCCTGCACTAGGCAGCTCCCCTAATTAAGGAGGATGGGCAGACAGATTGCCAGGCATGGCTGAACTGAAGGGCTACTCAAAACAAGCTTTTCATGATCCTTGGCTTAGCAATTTTCTACTAGTCTGCACATTTAAATTCATCTTTAGTCTGATGCCATGGTATAGTGAGACAGTTGTACATTTTTTTTTCATTTATATTGTGCATTTCCTCACTCTATTTTTAAGATAATTTGAATTAGTGGTCCTGCATCTTGTTTTTGCATGAGCTCAATGCAGAGTCCTTGAACCAGGCTACCATGTGCTTTGTTTGTGTGCCTGCTATCTCCAAGAAGGCTTTCTGTGGCTATATCATTATGCTTTACCAAGCAGTTAATGGTTTCAGAAGGTAAAACAGATAGGTTTCTTTTCCCTCATCTGCAAAATTAGCTGGTGTGTGAGGCACTAAAGTTTCATTAGTTTCAGCTTTATTTTACATGATGTATTTTCCAATCCGATAATAAAAAGCTAGTGCAATGCCATATAAGATAGGTGCTCATGTTCTCACTCCCCATGTTTGTGGCATAACTGTATCCATGATACTTGGCTGTCTCCAAAATGTTTACTTCAGTAAGATTTGCAATGCCCAAAATGTTTAACTTTGTTTTAAAAAAAAATAGAAAAGGTCAACCAGCTGATAGCTGAAGGCAAATATGTCAGAATGAAAGACTGAAAAAAAATTATCAGTCTGACACAGTGGGAGTATTAGAATGATTAATGTTTATGTTAATTTATGGCTTTTACATATTGATTAATAGCTTTTTGTTTCAGTGACCAATGTGTAAGTGGCAATGAGATCCATATGCTAACTCAGTATCTTTCAAATAATCACAGTTATTCTCAGGTTTGTTCCCATGCTGAATCTATGTTTTCTTATGGAGAATAATTGTTATACAGTTACTTTTTAAAAATTGCAGAGGTAACTGAAAGTGGATCTCAGTACAAGTCTAAGTTTTACCCGTTTCTGAGGATTACATGCTGATACTCATATATTTTTCTTGTAACCTTGTTCACTTAAAATCATAATGTAGTGTGGTTTAGTCTCAATTAGAGGATGCTTAGAGACAAAAAAGTTGTCAACACTGTGAGGAGCCAATATCTGAGTGGCAGTTATTAAAGTGTGTTGTATTGTGTGATGGTTATTAGCTCTGTTCCTATAAGATTTCTTATAGGTATTCTTCTTAGTGGTAGATGAGCAATTGTATTTTCTCTCTGTTCATTGACTGTTATAATAAAAATGTGGAAACTTCCATCATTTCTTGTCTAAATGTCAGGAGAGAAGCTAAACTGGGGAGAGAACCTGAGCGAGGACGGAGTCCTCCTAACCTCCTGGAAGTCAGTGGGAAATGGACAATAGAAATTAGACTTTTGAAGTGCTTTTGAGTGCAAGCATTTGTTGTTACCCATTAATAACAAATTYGGGACCATTTAGAATCAAAGCTCTGACGGCATTTCATATTTCCAATCTGTAAGAAGTAGGTTTTTGTCAGTCATAATGTTTACTAACACAGTTTACTGATTGAATGAGACATTTCTACCAATTTTAATTTCTACTTAAATTGTTTTAAATGCTAAATTAATTATTTTTAAAGTTAGCTTTAAAGAAATCCTATAAATRTAAGGCAGTCCAGAACTACATTTAGCACCAAAGCTGTAACGGGAGCTTCACACCAGATAGGTGGTTGCTACATGCTGATGTTAGGAGATAGATGAGTGAATATATTGCAGGCTCCAAACTTTGCAGCCATCTGTGCAGCGCCCCCCCTCCCCCCAGCCTCTGTCTCTGTGCCGGTGGGTGCTGTGGGTGGCTGTCCCATTTAGGGAGGTGAGCTGGAGCCACAGAGGTCCCAGCTGGACACGTTATAGGGGTGTTTCTCAGGCCAGGAAGATAGCAGCACTGTGAAGCCCAAATGTTTGTGGTGAGATAGCCAGATTTGCATTTGGAAAGCTCATGGTGCAGGGGCTGCCACTGTATTTTAACTCTGAAGATGGAAAATGTAACAGAATAAACAGCATTGCTTGCCTTGCACTGCCAATTTGATGGAGTTTTCTTATTGCAATGACTTGTTCTGTGTAGAAACCCCAGCCACACAGTGCAATGTGCCCATGCAACAGAGCAGGCTGCCCTGAAGCTCGGAGGCACGGTAGGCAGAGACCTACAGGCCAAAAGGAGTGTTATGTGAATGAACTATGTTATGTAGAAACAGCCTGGAAATGAGGAAGAGCAAGTTATTGATATCTTCAACTCATTCTTTGCTCTGACTTTTCCTCTGGGAGGGTAGCACCTGGTTGACTAGGAATTCCTAAAAAATAACAGGGATTTTGTGTATCTGGTGGTGAACACACCTGGATGTGTTGAATAATTTGCAGTAGTAATTGTCTGCACACCTGCTGACTTTAGCCCCCAATCAGTTTGCTAGACATGCCCAGAGAGGTTTCTTCTATACCTGAAAAAGCGCTTTCTACGCACAGGATTTTACTTTAAATGAGGCTACAGGAAAAAAAAAAAATGTTTCGTGGAGTTTTTGTCTTTGCTCAAGCCTGTGGCATCTCAAACTGAACTGCAAAGTTTGTAGGGGGAGGAGGGTGTTTGGATGATATTTTAATAGCAATTTGTTTTTGCTTCAATGTGTGATAGAAATTCAGGTGACAGGAGTGGGAACAGGAGAGTTGCTGAATTCTGCAGGAATTTTTCCTGTGGGAATCTGTTAATGTTTTTAATTCTCTGAGAGATTTTTCTAAGGTAATCCTTTTGACATTTACATATTTTAAATGACTCTTATTAAATAAAAGCTTAACTTTTCAATATCAAATGCTGAAGTGATGATACTGAAATACCATTGTATAGAAATTCAAATAGCTTGAAGATTATTCTAATTGCAGCCTAAACAAAGCAAGTTTTATGAAGGATATTAATAATGAATTATTCTTTAGAAGAATGGAATTTTGAAGGTGATTCAACTGTTTTGGCATATGGCAGAAGCATATTTTGCTAGACAAAACCTTTTTTAGTACCTAATGTGTCATACGTATAGCCATTTGCTAATGGAAACACAAATTTGAACAGCTGGTTTTCTCCCCTCATTGCTCATGTATCAGCCACAGCCTGCATACAAGCCCTATGCTCACAGCGCCCCTTGTCAAGAGTACCTTGGGCTCTGGGTCCCTTTGGAGTACAGAGGAGATCCTGGGGGAACAGGCTGTTAGCAGCACAGGGGAGGCTAGAAGGGAAAAAGGGGAATAGCTTTTTAAAAACAAGAACATGGTGATGAAGTGTTGTATCTCTTACCTGCGATACCTTCTTGCAACAGACCAGTGACACGAGCGAAACCCTTCATACCGTTCGGTGTCCCTTTGTAGAAGGCACGAGCCAAAAGATGACAATCAGAGACAAACATTACAAGTACTTTTCACTTATAAGTATTTTAAGTGAACTTTGTTCTGTAGATTTTATTTTACTAGTTCAAGCCCTTGAGCAAAATTTTGCTCTCAGACCAGCCTAAATACTAAGTAAATTCACTTAATTAAATTTACAGATATTCCCAGTTACAACAAGAATGGATTGGTTTCCCTGAGGCTAGATGGAGTTAACAAGAAAATAAATGTTGTGCTAATTAGAGAACTCATTTTTAGACACCTGGGGTGAAACTGCAAAAGCTCCTAGAGATTTAGGATTGAAAGTGCATCCGAAAAGGAGTCTCAGGCTTCTAAATCGCTTAGGCACTTCTGAAAAACTTACCCCAAGGGCTTTAACCAGCACCCAGTCATTACCTCTMGTGTGTTTATAGCTGCCTGTTTAGCAAAGCACTTGGTAACCATTACCTATTAGTAGCATTATACTAAGATGTACTTCATTATCCCTTTGAATAGGTATATTGAACTACCTCTACAGTTGAATGTAGCCCCAACTAAATGTCGGTGTCACACATTTGAGGATACACCTATGTCAGCAGAAGCACGTGGAAGCCTTCTCAGGCTTCTAGCACACCACTACAGCAAGCTTTTTCTTTTTTTTTTTCTTCCCCTTCACCCTTCCCCTTCATTCTCGTGGGATTTTGGCTGCCTTAGATACCTGAGAACTTTTAATAAAAACATTAATCTTAAGTGGCTTGTCCAAGTTCATGGATGGAGAAGGCAGCCTGGATGCACATGTTCAGTTATGTAGGTCAAACTGCTGTACCACTTGCAAGGAGAAAGGTGAGACACTCAGTGCTGTCACAGAGCCCCTTATCTGCTGATTGGCAACAAGTCACTTTATATGCACAACAGAAAATCACATGCATTTAACATTAAACACAGTTTCCAGAGTGGTATATCAGATTAGCAAAAACAGAGCAAAAAAGRAGGCTCCAAGCAGGGAGAATTTACCTCAGCTGTTTATAATTCAGATGCGTGTATACAGTTGTTATTTGTTTCCTACGTCTAGTTTGAGGGTTTTTTGAAGTACTGTCCTTGTGCAGACATGCACAAGGAGCRTCTGCTTCCTGCCAGTTAAAGCTCTCCCCACAGCCACGCACACACTCGCTGTCTGTCAGCAAAATCTTCTGTGTCAGTAATTAGAAAAATGCTATTAAAAGCCTGCCTTGTAATCCCAGATAGCCTCTGGGTTGGCTCTGTTCTGCTCCCTTCCTTGCACAGCAGCCCAGAGAGGGGCACTGCTCCTCTAGCTATGCTATTTATGCAGTTCTGCAAAGCAGCATTTTGAGGGCAATAGGATACAGCTGTAGTGTCCCAAGGAGGTGCTCTTCATTGATAAAAACCTTATTCTAAGAGGCGGACTAATAACACAGGTGAAACGTATTACAGACAGGCACTTGGGAGCTGGATCTCAGCAGAGGGTGAACCTGTGCGACKTGTGATCATCTGGAAAGTTACTCTGTCCTGTCATGAGTCTGGATTATCAGACATATCATAAAAGAGATGAGTCAGGGCACTAAAACATGAGAGTTATCCACTGAGCTCATTATTTTCGTACGTAATTGCACAATGCTACTGAGGGAGAACTGTACATTATGCTGAAAAAATCTGTTTCATCACTAGTCCTAAAAGATGATTGTATTTAATTAGAACCTATAGATACAATAGTGATTAGTGATCTATAAAACCCCGAGTTAGACCTGGATCTCCAATTGCAAATGAGTGGCGATAGCCAGTACTTCCATTAACGCAATTTTCAATGTGATGCTGATGTGAGGTGACAGTTAAGAACTGAGCTGTTTTAATTTACTTTGTAACTTGTAGCTCTGCTGCTTTGTTCTGATTCTTTGCAATTCCTCTGCTTTGAACTAGCAGGCAGGCAGATACCTGCTGCTCTTCTACACAATTTAGAAAACATTTTTTTAATATGGTGTAACATGAATGGGAAAGAATGGTGAGAGTTGACATCAGTTGTGACCAAGCTGTCCATTCCAGGCTGTCTGAATACAGGGCAGAAAGYGAGAAGCATGGCTAGGAATGTCTCACAGAAATCAGTGAAAGCAGTTTTTGTAATGGATGTTATGATGTATTTTCCAGTGAATTGCCAATTTTGTTACAGCCATAGGAGCTGCTAATTACCTGACCTCCGCACAGGCATATGCAGCAAGCGGGCACAAGGGAGAGTTGCTTTTGCCCTTCCTCTTTGCAGGCAGATCCTGCAGAAGGATCAAAGGTGCTAAGTCAAATGGTCTTTTTTGTCAGGTGCGGAAATATTTTGTGAAGGTGCCAGGTCAGTAGGAATTCTCTAATCAGCTCACACAAACTATCCTTGTTAATTTGTAGTAAACTGTGCTTCAGGTTTCACAAAAGCTACATGCTTTCCAATAAATATTTGTCTTGTTCTTTGCTGACTTGACCCATATTTAAATCAGAAACATAGGGCTGAAAGTATCCATTTCCCTATGGCTCCCTGTTGTTTTTCGTATTTGTAGGAATACAAACCTCTAGAATAAAATGTTTAACACAGCAGTCACAAAGTTGGGGTAAAACTTGCCAAGGGGCTGAGTGATAACTTGCTCACCAAATTTCTGAACATCCAGTATCCAGTGTCCTGTAGCTCTTACTTGCTGGTGCTGTTTGTGACGTGGAGGGTAGCTGGACAGTTTGCACTTACACGTAAGTGAGAGGTGCGTACGCATGGCTGGCTTAGCAGCCTTGCAGGTTTGGGAGATGCCTCAGCAGTACCTGTTAGGAGGAACCATTTTATGCAGGACTGTATGGCAAACGGAATAACAGATGGAAAGGGACTAGAGAATGCAAATGTTCTGAGCAAAGTAAAGGTAGAACTGTAGTTTCACTTTAGGCTGTCTTACCCCCTATGTTATCTGTCTTCCTGTCTCTCCCCCAGTTCATTCCTCCGATGGCTCTGCCGCCTCCGGATCCACGGTTTGTCCTAAGAGGTACCACTGCTGCAGTCCACACTCTGCATTTTTCCTGTGGAGGCCAAGAACCTGATTTCCCGATTCTTTTCTCTGGGCAAGTAAATCTTTGACCAGGAATTATGCCTGAATTCAGCATCATATAGACATTTCCTTTTAAAACAAGATGCATTGTTTAGATAAATAATACCCGTGAAAGCAAGAAAATGCATGATTGGTGATGGATGTATTATCTTTGTACCAACAAATTCAGCTTTGGGGGAAAAAAGGGGGGCGGGGCAGAAAGCATCGATCAGATTGTATCGGATTGTATGTAATGGTCACACTAAATGCCATCTGTTCCTACCGCTAGGTCTGAGAGTGGTTTTGTCCATGTCTGGAACCTGAAAACACGCAGAGTGGAAACAGCACTGGATGGGCACGGAAGGAAGTCAGTCTACTGGGTGGAAACAATGGGTGCTAAAGACAGACTCCTCAGGTTGGTGAAGCAGCTAAAAAAAAAAATTTATTTTTGTTTCTGTAATATACTTGATTAAAAAAAGGTATGTGTTATTTCTGGAGTCACTGAAAGTCTCAACACATACAGAAAATGTACAGAAGCACAGAAAATAGAAGTGGAAAAAATAGAACAATCCATTTGTTTATGATAGATGTGTGGCTACATCATGGCAGCTTGGGGTCTGTAGTGTCTTTTATTACTGTACTGAGATCAGGTGAGGTCTATGGGGAAAAAAGCTGACAAATACTTCACAACTGGTTTCCAGGAAAGATCAGATTTAAAACAAAGAGTTTATAAGAAGGGAAGAGGAAGGAAGTGAGGAAGGAAGAGAAGAATGAGAGATGGAGAGAGGATGGCACTGAGAATAAGCAGAAATCCCGAGTTGCATTTCTTTGCCTTATTGTTCTCTTTTAGCAAGGGAACGTTGGGAAGATTTGTGTACTTTGGATTACACAGGTGATCTAGAGTAGAGCAGATGCCAAAGCGTCTGTGTGACTTGGAGATGTTCTGACAGGTTTATCTAGAGAAGACATCTCTTATAATATACAGTGGAGYTCATTAGCATTTATATATGTTATCTGCTTAAGTATAGTTATCAACTCTCTCCCCTATAAAACCATACTGCATGAGTATTGCTTGTATAATTATAGGGTTTTTCCTTTTCCCTTATTTTTGCTATATAACAGTTCACCTAGCAGTGTAATTTTTAGGAAAGCAGTTACCTGTATTTTTATTTCTCAGCTCTAAATCTAAATCACAGTAATTTCTTGCAGTACCATGCTGTGTGTGTGTCCAGTGCTATGTGTTTTGATATTTTGTCACTTGAACAATAGATGAGAGTTTCTGCATTTACGTTGATGTCTCAACAGTCTGTAGATTTGCGTCTACCTCTGTTTTGGTTTCATAAGTCTGTCAAGTAATGCTGCTAATTAAAATGATGTATGGATAGGGTATGTTTGAATACTCCTTATTGCAGGTGATAACATGAGGATAGGTATTCACTGCTACTGTAGTCTGTGGATTGAAACAGCCATAGCTTCTGCACAGTAGTGGTTTGTTCTGTAACTGGGATCACATCAGTGTGTAACAGTAGAGATTCGACCCTTCTCCTGGCCTCCTCAGCCTCACTGTATGGGCCCAACACACAGGCTTTTCTTGGGATGGAGAGATGGGCAGGAGAGTTTCTGCTTGAGCTGCCCCCACACATCTGTGATGTAGCCCCAGCCCCTCCATTGCGTGGATGGTTCGGCCGTAATATTCCATTATTTAATTCCTGCTACTCGTGATATTGCTTGTAACTCTCCTCTTGTTCCTCTGCACATACGATGGTAAGAACCCTCCRTGCCATCTCTGTAACTGTGGGTAGGTGGCCACTGAGTAACTGTAGTATTTTTGTTTTTTAATGTTTCATGTGGTCTTTGTTGTCCTGCTGTTTGTTTCTTTGAGTTGTCAACATGCCTGATATTTGTATTACACTGCTAGGGTAAAAGTGTTAAATGAGCTGTACTCTGTATACTTTGGGTTCTAATCCTTTTAAATTAGGATTGAACCTAATTTTAATTGAATTTTAATTGAACCTGCTGACAAGTTTCACAGTCAGTAAATGATAGCGGTCTCGGTGCCGGTGAGTTCTCACACATTTCATAAAAGACCCCATTAATATCCCASTAAAAGGAAAAGCTCTAGTGACCCTGCTCCCTAGTAGAAGTGAAAGACCCATCTTGCAGAGCTCACCTATAGGACGGCAGGTTTCCTCAGTCTGCTGCTCACAGAACAACTTGTTTTACTGTAAAAGTCAGGGTCGGGACCAAAGGATCTGCCTGTGGGATTTAGCAGAAGGACGGACTTCAGTGACGGATTCTGTGTTCACGGAGAACGTGGGATTCTGCCGATGCTCGCTCTTAAAGGTGGCCCAGGAGCGCTGGCTAATGGCCATGGCAGCCAAGTCCCTAGAGGAGGTAGGAAATATCTCTTTTTCTGGTGCTTGGCCATGGTTTGCTTTAGTTTCTTAAATCAGATGGTCCAAAAGGGCTGTCGAATACTCTGCTCAAGAGAAGGTGGGACAAGGAACCTTTTGGGGTTGCTCGCTTTACCTGCAAGAAAGATGACCTAATTATATAATTCCCGTGCTAGTAACAAACTGTCCCAGGTTCTGTCTGACATTTAAATATTTGCAGCTGCTGCTGCTGAGCTTTCATGTGCAGTTCCCAAACTCGTCTGGTGCTGCTGCTGAATTCTGTTAACGGGATCTAACTTCCTTCTGGGGAACTAATGGTCAGAGAGTCTGTCATCAGAGGGAGACACTCATCCTCCGGACGCGGCTGCTGGGAGGAGGGAGGGTGCAGTGATTTGTAACGTGCTGCGCGGTCTTTCACCCYGGGCTAATTCTTTACCTGGTATGTGGCCTGGAAGGAGCTGAATGACTCGGAGCTACCAGAGGTTTGCTCAGTGCAAGATGACTGCGGGCTGCACTGTAGTTCCTGCTTGATACATCCTATCTGCTTGATACACCTACTATCTGCTACCACGGCTGGCATTAACTCCCAGCTTTACTTGGGAATCTCGACTTATATTTATTGGAATTGCATTTTTGTTTGCTTGGATAGACTATTTGTGATTATCACACTAAATTAAATTAATCAGAATGCCAAAAATAAGAAAAAAAAAAGACTCAATTTAATGAATGAAATATTATAGTTAATTGCAAATTGTGCATGGACATTAAAGGCCACGTTTTTTCTAGAGTTTAAGGCACCTCTCCTGAACTGAGAATTACATTGGATATATATGAAGTAATGTGGGAAGAGTGCCTGTATTGCAAGAAAATGTGAACTTTTTCTTATTCAGAAGTTATGTACATATTTAAATGCTTTTCTGGATCACAGCCAGAGTGTTCAGCATTTTGCAGGATGGAGCAATGTGTCAGTAAACACAACTATTGTAACCTGTAAATACAAGCACTGTAAGTCACATACATTGCTCTGATTGTACGAAAAAGCTGCATCCCTTTTACAGCAGTGTCCCGTGAAAAGTGCATTTTGTGTCAGACAGGAGTAAGTTACAAACGTGTATTTTGTTAGTGAAGAATTAAATAACCATCTAAGTTAAAGACATTTACCCCAATGTCTTTTCCTTCCTTCGTATGACTCTTCTCTATTTTATTTTCTCTTGTATCCTTGGGCTGTGCAAATGGATAGTGATTTGCTACCTCCTGAAGTAAAGGTGTTCCACTCTGTGTATGAACCTTTGCATTAGACTGTGTCAGGATTCCATAAATTCACGTAAGCTCCCATAATATATAGTGTTTCCAAATAGGCAGCACTGTGTGAGACACAGCACATTTGCAGCTTATGATTAAAATTAAGACTTAATAAGTGTTTATGCTTGGCTGGTGCCCAAAAAAAGAGTAATTTTGTCTTAAAGCAGGTTCAGTCCATAAATAATGAGATCTGAACAGGCATTTATTTGTTCATGATTGCATTTAAATCACCAATTATGAGTTACATGCGCTTTTCTTGCCAATTTGCCAGAAACATGTTAAAAGCTTTATTAATGTGAAAAAGAAAAAGGGTGTGTTTCCTTGTGGCCAGTTTTAGCCACCCAGGAACACTATTAACCCCAGGCAAAGGCAAATCTTTCTCCTATTAAGCAAAACCAATATAAACACAGAACTTCAAGTTTTAGGTTACAGTTGTCAAAATACATGAAATAGTATTTATTTCTAAGGCTTGGTTGCCTCTAATGGAGGCAGTCTCTGGAACTGTCAGTCTAGCACAGGCAGATCATGCCTGGCTGCCTCCTGCAAAAAGCTCCTCTCCTGTTTTTTCCCTTTGTTCTTGGCAAGCCCAACTACAGCCCTTATATCAGTTCTTCCCTTTTGAATTAAGGTAAAGCCAAGGAGTGTTTTCTTCTAACCTGCAGAGGTGCATTTTTCACAGTGATACCTTTTTCTTTGTTATGTAAAGTTCCAGCGTCAGTCTTTTTGTTCCTGGGATCTAGCAGGTAATCTCTCTTTGGAGCCAGTGATGAGAGATGCTAGATGAGCACAGGTCCTCATATTTACAGCCTGTTTCCTGACATGGCTAACGAGGTTACTATGTTGATAGCAAGAAAGCTGCCAAGCAAAAAAACAGTTTTTTTGTTGATGTCATAGCTCCAAAGAACCAAATTCCCAGAAGATCCAGGTTTGGTCTGTTCAGGTTTCATCCCTGCATTGGATGGTTCTTTATTGTAGTCCCTATCCCTCAAAACTGGAGAAGAGTTTCCAGCTGCACCGTTCCCTGGCTTCAGGAGATGCTCTGTGTATTGTGCTTAGTGCCTGGTGGACGCGCGGTGCTGGAGGGCTGCCGGCTTTTGGCACGCTGGCCAACACTCTAGAAATAGGAAGATGTTCTGGCAGGCTGTGAACCAAAGGTATGGGTTGGAAGCCATCGCAGCTGCCGTGGCCCTGATTGACGGCTCCCCGAGGAGCCGTATTTGTCTAATACCTCAACTCAGATGCTTAAGGAAATTTGCCTGACCGGGGCTGTCCAGCAGCAAGATTGGGCCTTTGCACATGTTGAAATAACCCGGAATATCTGGTGACTCTGGATTTACCAAATGCTTGAAGTCTTTTAATTTTATGAAAGAATGCATGCAATTGTATATTGAATTCAAATAAAAGATCACCCCAGTGATCTTAAGTATGCATTTGAGAAACAGGGATATGGAAAGAAGTATTCCTAGCAGCATGTTTTGATACCTCAGAACTTCACTTTCTCCATAGTTACAGGCTCAAGAAAAAGCCCAGAGCAAAACGCTTCTGTGTCAGTCAAGAGACGCAAAACCCACCAGTGCCAAATTGCAACGGCAGCCTCTGCTGATCCTGCCTGCCACCATCCTGGGGTGGAAATGAGCTACTTCCTTGGCAGAGGAAAGACTTGCCCTTTGCTAAGCATGAAATCAGATCCATAATTCATTATCATTAGGACATGCTGATGATAATCAGAGAGGCTGCTGTGTAGCCAGCAGCCAGAGTAGAGGCTGCTGTGTAGCCAGCAGGTATTTGATGCAGTGTTGCCTGACCTGCTCATAGTGGGGTCAGACTGTACTGGAGTAAAAATACCTGCATGTCAGCAGTGCTCCAGCCTGCATTAACAGAGAATTCTTGAGATTTAAAATTTGCTAGTGCAGAGTCAGACAGGAAATAAATATGTACCTTAAATATATGCAGTGCCTATGTATCCACAAAAGCGCTGTTACTGTGCCGGAACAGAGGAGATAAAACAAGTCCATAACTGCAGAAACTTAGCAAGAGAGGTGGAAAAAGAGGAGAAGGAGAGGAGAGGAAGCAGGGAAGTGATTTTTAGATGAGGCAGCCTGCAGTGTAATCCACTGTATGAAAGAAGGGTTTTTAAAATACAGGTAAAAGAGCAGAGGGGAAGAAGAAGATATGTTAGATTCTAGCAGTTTTTTTCTGGTCTTCTGTAAAACAATGCCATTATTTAGATATCTGTGGGTTTTCCTACAGATGCAACTTAACTTACATTTTCCARTTTCATCCAGACGGAGTATTTACTGAAAGAGTCTTAATCACCTTACAMGACTTCTGTTTTTAACAGCAGAATTTTGAACTGGAGCCTGACCAAATACTCTTGTTTTCCTGATGTCAGGTTCAGGTTTTGGAGCTGCCATCCAAGACATCAGTCTGTACCTTGAAGCCAGAGGTGGGTGCCAAGCTGGGCATGCCCATGTGTCTTAAGTTATGGCAGGTAAGGCAAGAGCGACTGCTAATTGTGAAATGTTTTCCCTGTGATTCATTTTATATGAAGCACATGAATCTTTCTTCACATAGATTTTGATTTATTATCAAACCAATCAAGTCATTATACTATTAAAAGGGAGAAAGATTTGTGAACATCCTTAATGTAACTTGCAGAGCTTTCCAAGCTTTAATGGAAGATTTGCAAATACTCAGGGAAAGCTTTGTATCCTTAGGATAGATACGTGTGGGKTTTTTTTTCCCATTAATCAAAAAGAAAACGAATGACTTTCCAAAGCCACTTGTTTGATATGGTTTCTTGCCGTATTAAGAAATAATTGGGCTACTTAAAAACTGTGATTTTAATGGCAGGTTGCGTTTACTTCAATGCCCTCAGGAGGAGGAAGTACTTTATGAACATTTCTATTCCAAGCATGCAATAGTAACAAAATTCTGTTGCTGTATTTGCTTTGGGCAAGCGGGCAAAAAAAAAAAAAAAAAAAGAGTGTTGCAGGGTGTTTAGCAAATAATGTATAAAGGGTGCCGATACTGAAAGACAAGTGATGAAAAAGGGGGCAGTAAAGAGAAGGAGTTTAAGTGTTTGGCTCTACATTGTTCAAGAATTGGTGGTAAAGCTGGTCCCTTATTTTAACTCTTCTGACYACATGCCCTTATGGGTCTGCAGTCCCATTAGGGCCATTTCAAGTATGTTATGCCTGGAAGCTCATCTGAACATTTCTATTTGATACAGTTGAAGGAAGCACCTATGGATCAGTTGTGAATTTGAGATTTTAGGGTCTTCACTCCGGGTCATGAACCATCTGAAGACAAGAGGAATTAATTTGCTGACCATAAAAATGTTAGGCCAGGCCACAGTCCAAATCCCATGGTGGAAGTAAAAACTAGAGAAAAAATCAGAAGACAAATTAAAATAGAAAGATTGGGCTTTTATTACACAGAAAGCTCCCTCTAGAAATGCAATCAATGTTCGGTACTCAATGAAATGAATGTGGCTTTCTGTCCCTTAGACATATTTTAATACAGTGAAGATAACTGAGGAAATGTTCAGTGTCAGAAAATATTGTTGCCTGTATAGAAAGTTCTCTGTCTTGCCACACTTTCTATGTACATTAATATTGCTATTCCCCTAGGAAGCAGAGCAGGTGCAGAGACTTAATTTTATGTAGTTTTTAATTTTGTTGCCAGTGGGGATAAAGCAGAGGACTGGGAATCGGAAGAGCTAAACTATTCCATGCAAATTCTGGCTTTGGGAAGTCACCATATCTTCCTAGACCACAACAACAGATAATCATTTACAGCTTCACAGCTGTATTTGCCCCCTTCACACATCTGTACAGCTGAGTCAGAATCGGSAGTGGATGGATACTTTGGAGATGCAAATAATTGCCTGTGATATACCAACTTTTTGCTCTGTTTTCTGTTTTGTGGTTTAATTGCAAGCGGGTGCCTGAGTAACCATAAAATCAGAAGAGCACRGGCTAGCACAGCTGCACCTCTCCCCGATTAGAAGTAATCCAGGATGTTTTTGTACATTACTGCATTGGGCAACATAGACATATGCAGAAGAGGAGCACTTCCAGCCTACGGCTTGTGGGCTCCGTGTTGCCAAAGAGACCGTTTGGTGTTGCTTATGGCGTAGCACATTAGCAAGTTGAAACAGTGGCTGACACGGAGAGAGAGCCACGGAATGGTGGGAAGGAAGGAAGGAAGGCAGCTGAGGGTTGGGGTCCAAGGGCTGGGGTCCACRACGTGTCTGGGGGGCTGCTCCCGTGTATCTGCACATTTTGCTGCATGCCAAGGAAAAAAAAAAAAAACAAAACAGGATCCATTTGTCAGGGGAACAATAGAATTCACTAGCAATGGCTTTGACTAGGAACTTGGTTGCAGAGTGGAAGGAAATTGAGGCTTATTTCAGACTTGTGCATTAATCCTTGCTGGCTTCTTCTAAGCTGTTAAAAAGCTGGCATCGGTGCATTTTGTTGGACTGAGACCACTTTTTATTCTAGTTTGACTAGATCTGTGCTTAAAAGTATCAGTGTGTGCTTTTCTTTTTCTTCTTGTGCAGGTTCATATTGTTGAATACTTTGTCCCCTGCTCTTAGTAACGGGTGGGGTGGCATTTGCAAGAGTAAGGAGAGTTGTCCCTTACATTTTTTGCACTCCTCAGGGAAGGCATCATGTTGCGTAATGGTACAAACAAAATAATTCAAGAGGAATAATACATGTAGAAACTGGAAATGCAGAGTTATTACTTTATATAAACTCTCACAATTATTCCTGCAGAGTTGACAGCAGATCACCTTTTCTTCCTTCCTTGACAGTTAACCAAATGCAACAGCAAAATGTTCTGCTTAGGAAGAGCAGTGATTTATATTTTAAAGTTTCCCATGCAACCAGAACGAGTGGAGGTGATTTTCCTCCAGAGGTGTCAGCTRTTAGCACCTGAAGGAATAGGCTGTTGTGATCCATTGCTTGGATCAGGCATCAGACTGAACACCCCCAATCTTTCAATCAGCCTTTCCTGGGGAATTTCAATTATGTGTACTTACTAAAATATTACACTTCCTATAATTTGAGAAAGGCACGAGCGGGATGTAGGGGAGATCTTCATTGCAGAGGCAGTTTTTTAATTTCATTTTATTTCTAATTAGACAAATCTTAGATCCTGCCTGCACATTGCTGTTTTTCAAATCTCAGCTAAGGGACCTGTAGTGGAAAGCAACATGTTTTAGCTCAGCGCCCTGCGTGGCACGGAGCGCCCGGCCGTGCCGGGGCCTGTGACAGCGCTGGGATCTGCCCCCCCACTGGAGCTCTGGCAGGGCTGCCCCTGCCCAGGCAGAGCTGCTCGCCCTGGCTAACGAGGGCTGCATCTACACAGAGCCCCGGGGCACCGCACGAGTCCTGGGTTGTACACGAGTACAAGTAATTGATTTTTTGGTTTGCTGCCCAAACTGGGGGCTTTTTAGAACTTAATTGAAGCACTATGAAATATCTCATTTTTCTTTGAAGCTTTTACCATGTATTGCATGTAAATAAATATATAAATGTTTCTTTCACTCATTTTTTTTTCTCCTTCCTCCCAAAGGAAAAGGATATTCTTCATTCAAAATACCTGATGATATAACATTAACTCACAAATATTTGATATATATTTTTGACCTATAGTTTTATGATTTTAGCAAATCAAAGACTTGGCAGACAGCTCCTGCCSAGTTTTGGCTGAGAGCTGCTTATCACGTGGGCCTTTCTTTTTTTCCCTTTGTAGTCTGAGCAGGGGCCCCACTTTTCCACTAAAAAGCGAAAGATCTTAAAGCAAAGACACTTCTGCAGGATCCCGCATGAGACAGTCCTGCTCAGAGGGAAGATGTAGGAGATTCCCCTTTGGCTTCCTAATTTCAAGGCACAATTTTATACCCTGTTCAATGAGATTCCTTTCTCACTTAAACATTTCTTTAGACTGGGTAAATCCAAGGAAGAACAAGAGGTTTTTACTCAGCAGTCTTAGTATTTAGACCACCCATCTCTTGTTAGTTTAACTCCCCCTAGAACAAATAATAACCAATGTGAGAATAGTCTGGACCATTAACGGAGACTGAGAGCCTCTGGCCAGTGCAGGTTTGCATCACTGACAGCCAGTCAGTTCCAAGAACCCCATTCAGTGGTACCATAACAGTAAAAATTCTTTATACACGTCCTTTCATTTTCTTTTTGAATTGAATACAAAACAAAGGAATCTTGTAGTATCAGATGGTGTTCAAGAAGAACTGAATAACCTAATGGATGCATTATTAGGGTAAGATATCCCTGTGTGAGGTAGCTGCAATCCCCACATTTATTTTGGTGTGTTTTCTGCTGTTAAAAACATAACTGGCACTAACAGATGCCAGTTTTAGTTGCTTTTCATTAGGGATTTGCATCTTCACTCACACGACCAGTTACTGCTTACAGGGTCATTAGTCTTTTGGCTGGAGCAATGATGAATATTTTCCTTAAGTGTGACATGTAATCCAGTAATGTTCCCTTCTCTGAGTTATTTCAGAGGCTTAAATAAATTAGGTGTCTGCCCAGGGTGCCCTGGCCTTTGGCCTGTGACATCGTTAATCAAAATAGCTCTCAATTGGTTACAGGGGGACTGAGGCGCCCATTAACCCCTTGGTGCCTCGCCCAGAGATCCTCTAAGAGAGGTTCAGTGTCTCCAAGCACTGCCGGGTGCTGGGGTAAATGAGCTGTGTCTAGAACCTCACCCTTAGCGAAGCAAAACCAGGCGCTGTGCATGGACTTCCTTCAGTGTCCATACAGTTCTGTACAGCGTGATTGTAACTCAGTTGCCCTAAGTAATATTCTTAAGGAGCACAACTGACGTTTAGGCCATAGAAGAACTGAAGTTTAGGCCGTAGCACTTCGGAAGACTTCAGACATAAGGATATTGTTCAGCTCATGCTAAGGATGCTAGTTTGGATTTTCACCATAAAGTGTTTCTTACATATTAACCCCCACCCAGCTTTATATATCTATATGAAAAATGTAACAGTGTCAGCAGTTGCATAATGATGTTTTTACATAGTAAGAATGTCTTCAGTTGCGTTGATTTTCGGACTTCTAACTTTTCACTGCTATGTCAGTCAGCATTTTCTTTTTTTTTTTTTTTCTTTTACTGCTTGGATTGAAATCTAATTGTGGGTGAGAATTTTCCTAACAACCTTTTTATGTTTCCTGTTCAGCTGGACACTGGTTCTCAACCTTGGCTTCTGGCTGGCTATGAAGATGGATCAGTGAGCCTTTGGAACCTGTCAATGGGCAAAGTGTGGAGCCAGCTTGTTTGCCATCAGGAGCCAGTGATGAGCCTTGACTTTGACTCGGAGAAGGCCAAGGGGATCTCAGGCTCATCTGAAAAGGTGCTTAGCATCTGGAGCCTCAATGAGCAACAGAACCTCCAGGTCAGGATCATTGGCCCTCTAGTGTCATTTATCCCACTTTGCACTAACAGTTTGATAGACTAAAAAAAATATTTAGTCATGAAGAGGAGTTGTTGCAGATCTCTAGCTAATTAATCACAGACTGGTTAGAATGCCTATGCTATGTGACTCGACTTAGCGAAAGATGGTGAGGATTTAAAAAAAAAAAAAGAGAGAGAGAAAAAAAACTTCTCTCACATGTTTCTGGTTTTACCAAAGTTACAACAGGCACACAGGCCTAGCATTACTCAAGCCATTGCCTCTACATCTTCATTTATCATGTTAGTAGTATCCAGCCCTCGGAATGTCCTAAACATTATAAATGAGTTATAAAAATGAGAAACAAAGGCTTGCTTTTCCAAAGGTTCTGCTTGGATGGCTACAGCTCTCCTTCCACTGTAAGAAAGGCAGAACTGTTCCATGAAATACTTCACAAAAGAGAAGGAGTGATCCAGATGCCCAGCTGCCACCAACAGGAACTGTGGTTTTTGGCAGCCAGCTTCCTTTGACATCTTTGAGAGTCTTAATCTGAGACAGGAAAAATAAGTATGAGTTTGTACCTGAGTTACCTATACCTGGAATGGCTGGTTTAGAMGGAGGACTTATAACCAGCAGTTCAGTGTGCGCTGGTGAATGGCACTAAACATTGCTTAATCTAGACAGCCTCAGCAGGTGCTCAACGGTGCCAAGGGGTTAAGTAGGTTTTTACTAGGTGTGGAATTGAAGTACATAAATTAAAGTTCATGCAAGTTAAAATTGCCCCTACACAGCCTTCCTCTGCAGAATGGAACCTTTTCTGATACAGCAGCTGTCCCCTGATTGCACAAAGATGAGGCTGCTCCCAAAGCATCCTTGAGAAGGTAGATGCTAGATGTATCAATTCATGGTGAAACAGTAACTGCTCTTCCAGCTTGCAGCTTTTGTGGAAATCTTTTAAGCAGTGTAGTGAGTTAATGCTGTTTTGGAAAGGAATTACAGAAGGAAAAACATGTTCCAGGACATTTAAYAGTGGCTTAGCTTGCAGGAGTGCCGTGAGGACACACGGCTTGCTAGGCATCACCTCAGCATGAATGTGTATTCTGTGCATACAAGATAAACACACATGTAGGAAATAATATTGAGAGAAGACACTTTTCACCAGATCCTGAGGCAATAATAATTGACTAATAATCAAGAAGACCCAAGGTAAAAGAAGTCCTCTGGATTCTGAATAGTTTGGGTTGGAGGGGAAGCTATTCCTTCATATTCATTATAGCTTTGTTTTTTTCTGAAGCTCACGCTAGYCCGATAAATATATGTGTGTGAGTGTGTTCCCCACAGCACAGTTCAGCTGCAAGTTAGCTTCAATGCAGGGATATGGGTATGACACATGGGAAAAGGAAACCCTTGAGCTGGTCACCTGAAATACTCTAGGTTTTGTTTTCCCCAGAGCGATCACGTGCCCGGGGTTGCAGCRTTAGTTATAGCTTCAGCGCATGGCACTGAGACAGAGTAACTTTTCTCAAAAGAAATTGAAATGCCAGGTATTCTAAACCATACATAGAGCTTCTGTGCTTCATGGATAGTGTGAATTCCATAATAAAATACATCTCTTACACAAGCACCAGAAAGTCTCAATGACATAGATTAAGGATTTTTTTTTTCCACAATTGCATTAATAATACAAACCAGATGGGGAGTTTTTTCCTGACATTCCAGGTACCTGAGGTAATGGTAGACGTTGGAAAGCCACTCAGTGGCACATTATTTTTATTCAAAAAAGYTTTAATAAGTAAACGTGGTGCATAGCTATCTGCTGTTGGAGAAATAATGACGCAATGATGGTACTTGGGCTCTGTTTTAAGTGGCAATGTTCCAGTGTGTCAATGAAGAGATGATGAAGGTAACTTCATAGTTTATCGCTATGAGGAAAGTTTGGTGTATTGTCTTCTACCAGAAAGTTGCTGAAATCATCACTGTCAGCAAATGACTGGATTGGTTATGAGCTTTCTGATTTAGATGAGATAGCATAATTAAGTGATGATGTTCGTGGCAGAAGAACATCCGAGGTAAACAGCTTCTGCAGGTGACTAAACAAAGCAGAATTGTGAAATCTGATAATCGCAGAAGCTCCTTAGTTTAGAACACAAGAAAAAAATATCTGTACCTTGTAATGTAGGTAAGCACATGAGTTTCATTGGTTGGATTGCTAAGGTTTCTCAGATTCTGGAGCTTAGGTTGCTGTCACCACCATATTGGCTATTTCTCTAATTAAGTATAGGATTTAAAGACATGATTTGGGGTGTAGGAGAAGGAGATTAGAAAAAGAAATCACAGACACTGTGTTCAGGAGAGGTGCTGTCTGTCGGCCTCAGTGTTTTAAAGTTTATTACTGTGTCAGTAAAAGCAATTGTCCTTGGCTCTAACCAGCTGAAAGCAGCTCACCTCAGCTTTGCATTTCACCTCCTTCCTTTCTGATTTGAAGTTAGTTAAAATACAATGATATGCATATATTTACAGTAGCTGCCTGTAAGTTACTGGCTAGCCCAGATCCACAGTAGGATTTCCCCTGGCTGCACATGCCTCATGCAAGTTGTTCTGCTTTGTTTTGTTTTTCTGTCTCTCACCTCCAGTATTTGCAGATCATGCACAAATGCCCACTGTTCCCTCATGTTCCGCAGCCAAAAGGCATCACCATTATAGGCTTCATTTTCAAGTTGGAGCTTGCCAGCAACATGCAGTTCCTCCCAGTCGCCTTGATTTTGCTGCATGGATCTTGCCCACGTAATTGACAGTAATGAYGGGAAACACCACGCCCAGGATTGGTTATAGCCATTAGCTAGAAACCTCAGTTACAAAGCAAGGCCCTTCTGACATCTGCCAGGCACAAATGCTCCCCTTGTCAGTGCACATGTGCCATGCTGCAATGGCATAACTAGGGAGTTTGGAATAAATAAGTACCAGCAAAGAGCACAGCTCTTACAGAGCATGTCAGAGCCCCACGGAGAGGCTGCATATAGACTCATAGTGCCCATTAGACTTCAGAAGCAATTGCTACCCCCTGGCCTGAATTGAGTGTAGACRCCTTCTTCAGGGCTTGTATAAATAAGGATATATGGAAGATGCAAGAAAAATTCAATTAATCTTTTTTTCTTTTCTCATTGAATTTGCATATCTTTGAAATATATTGCTGGTTAGTTATTATATAGCTGAAAAATAACTACTTACAGTTTAGTTCCTGTAAGATTCCAAGATGTGCTCATGTCTATCTGAAGCCAACTTTGACTAGCATTCCACAGGTTGCAGTTCTTTAGATCCAATGATCATGTTAGTGTAAGCTGCAACCAATTATATTCACAAATGTATATATACATATATATCTCTCCACAAAATGTGGAATGTCCACAATGGGGAAAATTACTCAGATGTTCTTTTCATCCCCTTCCTTCATGAGGAAGACAATAAACATGCAGTGTATTAGAACATGCACTGAATTAAGTGTTGGTGCAAGATAGCTAAATGATAGCTTTTAAGTACATGGAAGCATTAACATGACATTTCCAACTGTAATCTTGAATTTTGCGCATTGATAACTGCATGCAATGATCAGAATACTCAGCGTGCCACAGCTGCCACGCACTGTGATGCATATTCTGCACGTCTGAGAAATGGACTGCTGACCAGTGCAGTTGTCCAAGCTGAGCATAGCAGAAGTGCATTAACACTGAGCCCGCTCTCCTTGGACTTCAGAAGACGTTCCAGACTCTTGAAATGAAAACTCTCTTTTTGAGAGTTGGGCTGAGTAGGGTACAGGCTCAGTGCCTGAAGAAGGATGCCAAATGCTTTGCACTTTAATTAGACCCCCTCAGAAGTTCGTGCCCCAGTATCCAGGCAGTAAGAAAAGGCTTCAAAGGTTGAAATCAATAACTTGTTCGTAAGCCCCTTCTTGGAATTTGGTGAAAATAAAAGTCTCTTGGGTAAAGTACTCGAAATACAGATTTCCTGACGCTGTAACCTAATTCCTGGAAGCATTCCTTTCTCAAGGCTGCGGTGAATGCTACCACAGCTAGTGGGGTTTTTGTGAGGGGCCACAGTAGTAGAAAACAGTAGCAGGTAGTTTAAATACTAGATCAGAATATCAGCATGGGAATAGTTTGGAACTTTGCAGCTCATGCAAGAATACCTAGAAGAGCAAAGGGGTGCAGTCTGAATCTCAAACCCTTGATTCAGAATTTCAGTTGTGATAAAAAATACAGCTTAAAATGCAATATGAGCTGGAACATAAGGGATACTAAAAAAAGAAAAACTGAGAGGTTGTTGCTGGAGAAGGGCTCAGGTCAAGGGCTTTTCCACCTTTTGGCTATGATGGGTCGCACTAGGGCATTGTCTACCATGTGGTGAGCGCTACTCACTAGTGTCTGGCACTGGTGTTTGTGGGTGGGTGTTGTAACTTCTGAAATCCCCCAAGATTGCTTTTTCTTTTGTTTCTAGATAATAGCATTTAAAAACAAAAACATTCTTCCTCAGGTTCACAAAACACATGAGCTCATCAACTCTGGCATATCTGATATTACCATCCGCTCGGACAAGAAGATCCTGGCAACAGCGGGCTGGGATCATCGCATCAGGATCTTTGGCTGGAAGAAGATGAAGCCCTTAGCAGTGCTGGACTACCACACAGCCACGGTCCATTGCGTGGCCTTCTCAGATCACAGGAACCCGAGCGAGAGGCTGCTAGCAGCTGGCTCAAAGGATCATCGCATCAGTGTCTGGTCAATATATGCTCAGACATGACACAGGCTGCACTTTCAGGGAGTGTGAAGCAGGAATTCAACTCTGGACTTGGGGAAGCAATACAGTGTATTTCCAGGCTGAAGTCTGAGTCCCTGGAAAATGAGAGATTGATTTTTATGCTGTTCTACAGCAATGTTGCAAGATTTTTTTTTTTCTAGAAAGGGGAGTTAATATTTAAAATTAATATGAAGTGGAGCAAAGCCAGTCATGAATGAAGACACAGGACGAGTAGCTCTGAGTCCTGTTGCAGGTTTTGTCATGGCTTTTTCTTTGCCAAGTTGCTTGAATAGCTCATGCCAATTTCTTCTTTTGCAAGAAGGGACTGGAATCTCTCAAGACTGCTGTGGGGGCAGAATCTGTCTGTTTGTAAGTCATTTATGGATCCAAGATTCTGAATCAGTGTAAAATATGACTCTTTCTTGAGAATTTATACCCATTAAACCACCTCCAGTGGTTTCTCATTGTCAGTTACTTTTTCTTCCCTGTGACTGGAAGGCTATCAGAACAACCTTGATTTGTTCACACTTCTGTCAGTTTCTAACTTAAACCAACAGCCAGGAATGTGACTAGGGACGGCCTTTGGCATTTATGAATTTCATTATGTCTCCTGTCACCTCAAGCCTTGCAATTAATCACAAGAAAGAAAGAAATCTTGGGCTGGCCCTGTGCTGCAAAGCTGTGTAAAGCCTGTTACAGAGCYGGTGCTAAATCCGTTCCACAGACTGACTAGCAGAAGGATTTAAGCTCAGCAATCCAATTAGCACCCTTCTCCTTGGAGAGCAGGGGTAAGTTTTCACCATGGTGACACTGGGATTCAGCTACACAACTCCCATTAACATTAAGGGGACCGGCATGGATAAATACTTATCCACAGAGTGCAAATGAGTCCATTAACTTGTCATCTCCATAGTCATAGAAGCTGAAATTTGTTCATAAAGGGTTTATATTCTTTCAATCACAAAACAGCAACAGCAGTGTTTTAAAACTCATGCTGGGCATGGGCAGATGTTCATACACATCTTACTGTTGAATTCAGATTTGTCAGAAGGTCGCAGTTATAACTACACCACCGGAGCAATTAATTAGTAAGTGCCAGTTTGTTGAAAGAGGAATTTAAGGCAAGGCAGTGGCCTACAGACTGAAACTCAGCTTCTCAACTGAAGTTCTGTGTATTCGCAGTACTGCTGTGTTGATATTGTAGTGGAAATATATATATATATATATTTTTTTTTTTTTTTTGCCTCAGTAGGGACCTGGTCACCAAAGAAAAAGTTACCAAACTTGCAATGAGCAGCAACATCAAAAGGCTTCAGAAATTATTTCAGGGAAAACGGACAGGCAGTAAGGTAAGGTCTGCTCCCCAGCTGTGCTTTACAGGCAGTGAGAATGCTGCTGAGCTGTAGCTCTAAAGCACCAAGCCTGATGTTCTTTCCATTAAAAAACAGAAGCAACATATCGTTCCCAGGCTTTCCTAGATGAAACTTGACCTTTCTCATTTTGGAGTGTGATGACACTTCTTAAAATATTTTATTTCCTTGATTATTTCTTTACTGTAAGGTAGCTGCATGGAAGATCACACTGCACTTGAAATTTAAGGCCCAGTTTTGAGTGATCCTAAGTGAAGGGGAGGTGCTGGTGTTCATTACATCTACCAGATACAGTTGTATAGATGGTAATCTCTCCATCTCCACATGTCATCTGCCTCCCMCATGAAGGAGGAGCCATCCTTACAGGACAAGATTCTCCAGGCCAGCAGCCTTATGGAATGAGACAGGGACCTTCTCAACAAGCCTGCTCCTGGAAGAGATATTTTTTTCACCACTCTTTAAGTGCATCTAATTGAAGTGTAGATTTATAGTGTATCATTACAGAAAACATTGTCATGTCTGGTCAAGATATTTTTCATTACGCAGCTTGCAAAGAGATTTCATTTTGCCTGCCCTGCCCTGCAGTGCAGCACAGATGAGGCCTCTCAGGCAGCCCTGAGCCTGCTATCCCTTCCATTTGAGTGGAGCTCTTTAAACATAACTTACAGAAATTCTGCTTTAACAGAATTCACATGCATGACTATCCAGTGACCCTCAATTTTCAGAACATAACCCATAAGATAAACACTTGAGTTTTAGCCTCCTTTTCACTTAGATTCTAAATAAATGATTATATATTAAATGAAATAAGCAGCTGACCGCAAGCCCTTCAGTCCCAATGAATATGCAAACTGTGTCTTTAATGAAGGATGCTGTACCCTACATCCACAGYAGGAAATAACTTTTGATGCAAGCACCCTAATGGGGGCAGCCCCTCTAAGAAGAGTATATTAATACCCGATGTCTTAATAAGTGTGCTTTCAGATCAGAACCTGAGTTAGACACTCAGTATATTTTTTTTTCCAAAGTAACCTTTTAATGGCAATGTTAATGTCAGTAGTAATTATGGAGACTCATAAGAGAGGCTTAGATTTATTAATAAGTTTCTTGGCATTACTAGCTATGTTCCTTAATGTCTAATTTACTGCCCTGTGCTTTTGTTTTAAAAATAAACCCAGTGCTACAAGCACACATTGAGAATAAGAGCATGAACTGCATCCGTAATCTTGCACGCACAGAGGTAAGGAGTCTGATCAGCTTCAAGAGGAACGATGCGTGTGTGCAGATCTGCTTGCAGAAATAGACCTAACCTATCTTTATTTARGTCCCATTACCGAAAAAAATATCCCCATGATACTTTTGTATGTTACAGTAGTGAATTCTTTAATACTTCACATGATTATTGATTAAAAACAAAAGAAAACCAAAACCTCACTCGGGAAGAGGAATTTTAATGTTTTTGACATTAGTTTTGTTCCACTGAGCAAACAGACTATGTTAATTTGATTTAGAGTAGAGCATAAATGTCATTGTTCAAATGTGAATTGCAGTCTTCTAAAAGTATATTTGCTTAAGGAGCAGACTTGGACTTTCTTAGCAGAGAATGTTTTTTTTACTGCAATGGACAATCTATACAGGCTATAAAAACAGAGTTACTTGATTGCATCTAGGAAATGAAAATATTTTCAGAAAAAATGTAAAAGTTCTTTAAAATTGTAAAATTAGCATGTTTATCACTCTCGAGTACAGCTGATTTACTTGCYAGTAAGAAAGTTATGAGTGAAGAGCCACCTTAAGCCGCTGGAGTCAGCTCTGGAATCTCACATGCCAAAAAGGAACAGGACTAGCCTGTACCTGGCCTAAAGGATTTGGGAGTGAAGGTGATGACAGCTAAATTATTACAAAAGGCTTCCTCCCAAGGATCCTAACACTGCGAGAGGGAAGAAAGCAGCCAGCATTCATAAACTAATAGAAATAAATCTCCAAACATTAGCATTTGTGTAGCAATTACATGGAATATTTAGCGCCACAAGAATGAATGGTGATCTCTGACCCTCAAACATTTTCTGCAAATGAATCCATTAGTTCCTAACCCTTTCTCTTACCTGTTCATAGACCATTGCCAGCCTAAGTATAGATGAGCAAGGAAAGAGGAGATTAGCTATATTTGTAGTAATGAGTGAAAAAAAGAGACTTGCAATGAGAAAGTTGTTAAATGTAGCCCTATGCAATGCAATTGCATTAATCAGCCAATAAATTATTCCATGCAGCTTGAGCTGGATTGTTGCAGTGTTCCCTTTTATAGGGCTGTGTTTTATAGTTCAGTCAATACTAGCTTCTGGAATGGTTTGTTTCTTAGCACATTTAAAATGTATCTACAAAGCCAACTAACAAATTAATAAATCTTTTCCTTAATTCAATCTGCCAAGAAGTTGTTAAAACTCTGACTGCTGCAACAACCATGTTAATGATGTAAACCAAAGGACTGGGGATTAAACAAGGATTATTGAGTGTTAAATCAATGTGTTTCCTCTTCTGGTTCTATGTCTCTGGTGTGAAAATAGGGATCATTATATGAAACATGGCACACGACTGCTTGGATTAATACTAGATGTTAAAGCAAAGCTGAGACACAAGATTTGATGTTGATGCCTGACCATTCGGTGCACTACCAAGAAAGTGATGCAGTGAGCGAGGAAGAAAGGAAGACTTTTTCTACTAGTTGCACTACTCTGAGATTCCAGTCTTTTTAGAATCTTCTAGTACTAGAGTATTTTTTCTCCAGATACACTTGGCTGTGTTTAACCCATGAACTGATCTTAGGGGCATTCAGGAGGTTTGTTTTAAAATGTGAACAAGACTGACAAGAATTAAAATCATACGGTTTTTCAATTCCTTTAAGAATTTCATAGTATGACATTAACATTAAAAAAAAAAAAAAAAAAAAACTAAAAAAACTTTGCACTCTAACCAAACCAAAGCATCCTCATCCTGCCCCCCTGACACAGAGAATACAAAGATCCTGGGAAGTACAAAGGCCCTTGAAGCAAACTGAGGTGCCAGGTTCTTTGTGGAAGACAATGGAAAGGGTGGAAGGAGGAAGGGTGCACAGACTGAGCAGATGGTGCTAGTTCTGCCCTTTCAAACTGCAAGCCAACTCATCTCACCTTTAGAAGTATTTTCTGTCACCTGCAGCCCCTTTAAAAGTGGTGGAACATTAGGAAATCCTGTAAACTGCAACATGTACTGGGAACTATGTAAACACAGTGTCTAAAATGCCTGTGCTCTCCCAGAGGAGTGTATATTTATTGCTGTACCACAGACCGTGCCAATGTCAAATGTTGTGATGCCAGTGGAGATAATAGCAGGAGGAAATAGGRCTTCTTGAAGAAGCTACATGTACTGCACAGCCATCTCAGATCAGTACAGACTTGTCACAAGAGAGTGACATGGCAATGCAAGTATTTATTATAACTATTTTTATATGAGTTGGAACTTCTGATCTTTAAAAAAAATGCTGATCAGACTGCCATTACAGTTGAATGCTCTTTCTTCATAGTTCTTATTCAAAGCGTATGCAAAGTAGAGTGGCAAAATCCCAGGCACTTTCTAGACAGCAGTGATCTCTTTCCTCCCAGCTGCACAGATATCGATCCTGATTACATCCAGATCAGGAAATCTAGGGAGCCTGTTAAAATGCTGAGCCAGACTTTGGCTCCATAGTTCTGCCATCTCATAAAGGCACAGGTACATTTTCCTAGTACCTTGTCTTGATGGTAATTAAAAGAAATGTTGCTCATATGAAAGCTTAATGATTTTTGGATACTTACTGTTATCTTTTAGGATTTTTTTTTGCCTCAGATGTTTTGATGGCATGCAGACTTGGCATCATGCTAAATAGAGACATTGAGTCTTTAAAGTGTTATCTCTTGAGCCCATCTGGTTTGAAGTAGCTGACAACAAGCAGGAAAGGGAATGGAGTGAAAGACCCACTTCATTTTTGCAGAAATAAAAGGTACATAAGGCAGCATTCAAACGAAATCAGGCTGTGAGAAGCGCTTCTGTGCTCCCCTTTGCCACCCCTCCTCTGCCCCACCTTAACATGTTTGGAATGGGAAGGCTTCTTCAGTGACCCTTGCGCCCCGGCGCTAGCCTGGCTGGGGGCCTCACATCCCACCCAGCAGCACTGGACGCAGGCAGCAAGGCTGGAGCACAGACAGAGGAGGGACCGTGTGCCCCATGGAACGAGCAGCAACGGGCGCAGCAAGCGAGCGGGGCGAAAAGCAAACAGCAAGGCAGAGCCCGTGTCCACGAGGCAAGCTAAGGTCGCTGGAAAAACTAATAGTGCAAACACTTCAAATGAATGTGCTGCAAGCAGCGTTACACGCTGTTTATTCTGTTTTTAACTTCCTTTAGCAATTTACGGACACAACCCAAGGACTTTAGTCTGAGTATCTGGGCACTTGTGCAATTACCTGTTTTGCAGGCAGGTATCGAGCACAGCCCCTGTCACTGCCCTGCCCACTAAAACAACCTTAGTTACTTAAACTATCTTCAGTGAGACTGTATTAGGCAGCAAAAAGAAAACACTCTCTCCATCTAAATACCCACTGAGAGCTGTTCATAAAAAAAAAAAAAAAAAAAAAAAAAAAACCACCAGCCTGGTAAAGAGACCTCAAGGTAGAATCGAATAAAAAGGGCACTTGCTTTCTGAATGAGGCAGACCACAATGAAATGCTCATCTTCTCATGCAGGTGATGAGAGGTGTCCATTATCAGCTACAGAATCACTCCGGGAGCATCAGCTGGAAGCTGCTCTACAAGCTTTGCATGATTTTACACCATGTAACAGCTAGTCTTGCAAATACAGGTGCTCTCTTTACCTTTAGGTCCCAAATGTGACTTTCTGGCTTTTGTTCTTGATCACTCTATTACTAGTTCAAATTCATACATTTAACCTCAATCTAAGTGATTTATTGTAATTATTTTGTATAGGCTGCTCTTCATAAACTTTTTTTAAAAAAATCTGGGAAAACATTTAATTTCCCATATGGAACGAACACATTTATCATACTTTACTTGGATATACTTGGCTGAATATTGCATATATATGCAAAACATATGTGACATATTCGAGGCTGAATTTCATAAAACTGAAATGCTATGAAATGTGATATAATAAATATATTACATAGACATATGTGGCCAATTTATAAAAGTATAGTATCTTTGGTAAATTTATAATAGGTCATTTCTATTAATGTGGAGGGTGGTGGATGCATTTTTTCTGGCGTATATAACACATGCAGTGCTTTACATAGCCCTCCAGATGCGAGGTGGACCTTGAAAAGWAGAGCTGCACATGCACATATATAGTGGGTATAGGACATTGCTGTATATTTCAGAATTAATTTATAGCTTAATTTATAGCTTAAATGGTGTTTCGCTTTTTACATTGACAATGTGCACAGTATACTGGAATATATATATAATATTTATGAATACAATRCTTAGAGGATTTGCAAACCTCTAGCAGACTAACTAGGTTCATGCAGACATTGGCTGTCACTTGCTTCAATAAAGAACATGTCACATTCACCGTAGGGCCAGTAATAGACATCTGTGTACAGTTGCTTTCCTCGAGGTGTTTTACTCATTCTTGTAAATCAAACCTCTTACAGATTAATTGAATAATTACATGAGGGGAAAAGATATATTTGCTTACAAAAAAAAAAATGTATATACATACTACCCTCTGTGCTATATTCTCTGACTCATGTCAATACTGTGTTAAAGTAACATCTAACTTGTTGTTGATTGTCTTGAAATGCAGCTCCCAGATTAATGCCCTCCCTTATTCCCGCTTTGAAGATCAGCCCCTGGTACTGAAGGGAGCCTGTTTGCCCTCCCCGCCCGCTCGCTTGCGAGTCCGCGGCTCCGTGGGCGCCTTTCTGCACGTGCGCGGGGTCCGAGCGGCGCAGTGCGCGACGGTCCCCTCTGGAGGGAGCCTCGGGCACGGCGGGCGCGCGGCGCCCGCGCCACCCCGCGCCTCGGCACCGCAGCGCCCACCCCGCGAACAGCTTTTGGGCTCTACTGCCGCATGCAACGGAGCGGCAGCAGGCAGCGCAGCAAGATCCACSCGCGCGCGCACACAGGCGCACGCACGCACACCCGTCTCAGCTGCATCAGCTCGTCCAACACGCCTTTGAGGCAGTCTCACACAAAACGCCGGGGTGCCTAACATTTCCAGGGGCCGCTGACACCATTTAGACATTTTTCCAAGTGCAGATTGTTACACAGCTTCTGTGAAGTTAACTCTTTTAATCCGTTTCAGACCAAAATAAAGTACCACTGTTCAGGGAGCCATGCATCACACGTTGAAGTCCACTTGCTTGGGAGAATAAGGTCTGCTTGACACAGGGAGGACACCACAGGAGCAGAGGTGGCCCGGTGTCACTCAGCCCCAATAGCCATTGCTGGCCACAAGGGATGAACCACAAACTGCGGGGAGACCCCCGCTGCCTCCAGAACATCTGCACCCACTTAAAGGGCAGCCCGAGTCAAGGGGAATTCTGAGTGAATTAACTTTTCAGGGGAATTTCACACCGTTATCCAGAAAGGGGCAACTATGGCAGGAAGGGGAGGTGCCCTGTTTGCACACACACATTTGAGCTCTTGGGCCCTGTGTCAGCCCTTGCTGCCCTGCACCAGGGGCTCCTGCAACAGCTCAGGCCTCCCAGAGGAGCGAGGCACATGAGAAACCAAACCCTGGGCAGGGCACTCCGAGGAACTGAGATTTGCAGCACCTCTTTCCTTCTGCAGCAGCTCCTCCTCCTAAGCAGCTTGTGATCCCTTGCCCAAAGCCTGAAATAAAGGATGAAGATGCCAGACTTCATACAAGCTATTCCTGCTCATTTGTAACTTTTGTTTTTTGGTGGGGGCAGGGAAATCTATTTAAACCTGCCAAGGTTGCAGCATTCCCTGTAGAGAAGTCCTGGACTTCCTGGCAAAGGACACAACATGCTGGAAATAAAGGAAAACCCAGTAGGGCACAAATAGCTAGATGGTACAGAGGTCTGTATGGTGTGCGTGTGCATGCAGCAGCCAATGAGCGTTTCCACTCACAGCTGACAGAAATCCGAGCATAAAAACCATTGGAGTTCCTACCAAATACAGGAATCTCACAGCACTCAGAGATGGTTTTGCAAGTGCACATTTGTTTTTCATGATCTCATAGGTGGATCTTGCCCATCAGACCAGACTGGGATAAAACCTCCAAGTCTTTCCTGCGACGCTTTCCTGGAGGCTGCAAAATTCCTTTCCACTCTRACCGCAGCCCTTGGGTCACCCTCCACACCACAACTCACTGTTACACAGCAGCCTGCAGGAATCCACACTACTTGCTCCCCTAGCAATGGTCATGACTAGGTTTATTTGAAGTAACTAAAGTGGCTTCAACCACCCTGGACACAGAGAAGCACATTATGGTGACCACCTTCTCAGTTCCTCCCCAAACAGCTCTTGAGTCTCCCTGAACTCAAGCAAAGATTTCAAATAACATCCATGAAGTGTGTAAACATTATGAACACTGCAAGCACACAGAAATACCACCCCTGTGCTCACATACTACAATGAATTTAGACAGTTCCATCAGCAAGAAAAAAAAAAAATCCAAAACAAACATTTCTGAAAACCTGAGTTGTTTCTGATGTTTGGTGCAAGTTTTTAGGTACAGAACACCATGGTTTCACCTGTAGATACCTAATCCCATATTTATCCACTSGTGTAAGTGATTTAGTTTCAAATCTGCTGAGCAGAAAAAAATGGTAAATTCAGCCTGCATCTCTGGAAAAAGCAGTCATGTGGCTAATTGCAACCTCTGTGCTTGGGTCTGTATTTCTGACCACAAGCAGAAATATTGTCTGAAAATGCAGTACCCCCCAAGTGTTTTCCTTGAACCTCAGTGATAGTATGGACAGAATTAAGATTAATCATTTGAATAATCAAATCATACAGAGTTACTTTTCAAATGAAACTGCAGTTCATATAGATAAGGTATGATCTGTATGTGATAAGTCTTAACTAACTCATTGATAGGTATCATGAATTTAAAGTATCCTTGGTTCTTCATGTTGCAGCTTTTCTGTAGTTTTCATAAAGCTACTACTCARTGTGTAGCAGGGTGTTTTTTATGTGACTTGATTGCAGTTGTTGTTCTAGCCCAGTGAACCTGAGGACTACCGTCGCACAGACAAGTAAAATTTTGACCTATGACTTTTTCTTCCAAATGGGAAAAAATAAACCTTKCACATCCAAGGGAAGGACTTGGAGCCACTTGCTGTGAAAGCACACGTTAGTCCTGGTGTACAGGGCTGTTTGCTCCCCCCTGATCTTGTGCAGGAAAGCATGTTTGAAAAGGTCTGCGGCCRCTCCGTACTGAATGGCAGCACTTCCTTGCTGGAAACGATCTGTGTTTAAAGCAAACACAACTGTCCAGCACCCATTGCAGGCTGGGACCCCAACCCTGCTAGTCATTGCATAATGATCATTACAGCCATAAGCAGCCCCCGAACTAGGGAGAAGGGAGGGAACAGTCACCTGTGAAGAATCACTAGTTCCTCAGGTGAAACCAATCATAAAACTACAGGTTCAGTTCATAATACTGTTTAAGTGATCTCAGCTTGTAGGGGAGCTTTGGACGGATAAACTGACAAACACACACAAGTAATTAGACAAGAAAAAGAAAGGAAGGAGAAGAAAGCATTTATGAATGTCACTGTCCAAAGTCTTTTAAGTGTAATAAGATTATCTACACATATCTACAAATATCTACAAGTATCTACACTGTTTGCAGATATGATTCTTTGGTTGTCATGACTTTTTTCCTACACTGCAACTATCACGGAAAAAAAAATGCTTGTATAATCTTTGAAAGAAATAATAAATATAATAACTTCATTAAACGTTTGACCAAAGCTTTGGCACTAATCAGTTTACAGGTAACAAATCAAACCTCTGGAATAACRGCGGCAAAGCAACAGAGCACATCAGAGAGCCATTTCCCACTGATTAATAATAAGCACAAGGCTATTTTACATCAGCCTTTCTGAGAACATTAATTATGGTTTAGTCAGACACTAAGAATTTCACAATTCACTGCAAATGTCAAATAAAATACATATTTCTTGCACAAGTCTTTTCCATGGATCCAGATATATTTTTTATAACAGAAAAAAAATACAGAAAATACTCGTGTTAATCTGCAATCCCTTCTTAACCCTTCCAAAGRGTTTTAGAGCCCAAAGCCTGCTGCCAGGGAATGAATAAATGTTGCTATTAGCACTGCCACCTGCRTACGGGAAGGATCGTTTTTAAAGGTATTAGCAAACTGCTGCAGATTCTGTAGTAAAGACGCACAAACACAGATGAATAGAGAACTYTAAACACTTTTTTCTTTCATAGAATCACATGAAAGGATCAGGAAAGTATAATACTGTATATGGAGACAGCTGGGGAGCTGCTCAATACCTTCTCTGAACGACACAAAAGGACTGACATTTGGTGACACTTTTTTTTTAAATAAGACAACTATTCAAAACACATCATCACTGGAGAAACTGTGATGAATGGGGCCATCTTTTCCCCACTACAGAAAGGCTACTAAAGGGGGAAAAAAAAAAAAAAAAAAAAAAAAAAAAAAAAAAAAAAAAAAAAAAAAAACCTTACCAGCTTTAAGAGGCAAGAGGCAGCAAGCAGGTAGATGCAGAACAGGTGCTTTAGAACTACTGCAATTTGAGTCAACCAAATACGGGGGGGCATTCTGGGGAAAAACCCTGAAGTTCCTCTAAAAGGCAAAGGCATCTCTCGAGCGTGGCACCAGGAGGACGCAGGAAGGCAGTTCCGCGAGGCTTCTGCGGGAGCAGCCGTTTCCGAACTCTTGTGGAGTGATAGGGCCTGGACATGGCAGCCATTCCCCCCAAACCCGGGCAAGTCTTTTGACCTTAGTAGTATCAGCAGTTGCAAAAAGAAGCTGTGGATGACTGTGCTCTCGGACAAATGCTCAACAGCTCAAAAAAAAAAAAAAAAAAAAAAAAAAAAGTTTTGTGGTTAAGCTGCCCCCATGAATCCTAAACCTCACGGACAGGCCAGCAACAGGACAGCTGGTGTGGCTTGTACTTCTTATAGTGCTTGGGATCCAAAGCATTCCCTTAGGTTAAACTGTTTCCAGGCTCCTAGAAGAACCGGGCCAGTTGTGAACAAGGCCAAGGTAAAGGACAAACTTAAATGAACGCCAGCCGATTACCCTGCAGCCCTGTGGGCCGCGGCTGCCCGTGGTCGGTGTCAGCCAACCCCGCAGCACCGACCCGTCCTACTTCGTGTTAACGTAACACATTCCCCGGCTGGGAAGCTCGTGGCACTGCCCGAAGCGGTGGTACGACAAGATTCCCCCCGCAAAAGCCAGGCAGGTGAGTGGAGGAGACCCGGGGCTGGCAACCAGGACGGCCGGGGCAGGGCCGTGGCGCTGCCCGCGAGCCGAGTCCCGGGTACTTCACCTCAGAGCCGCCATCGCGCTGACCTCGGCACCACTGGCTCCATCTTACCTGCTTCCCAGGGGCCCTGCCGCCCTCATGGCCCGACTCCGCACGGAGRTGGGACGAGGCATCCGCCAGAACATGGCGGCAGGGGTAGAGAGAAGGGGGATAACGACATATGGCTTCATTTATCAAAGTGCAGTGCGGGTCACGCGGCGATGGCGAGCGCCGCGCGTGCCGCCCGCCGCCCTCACAGCCCGCCGCAGGGGCGGGGGCGGCGCGGGCGCCCCGGCTCCTGCCATTGGGCTCTCCGCTTGTCGCTCGAGCCGAGCTGCCCTATCAGCTCGCTCGCGAGGCGGGAAGGGAGGGAAAGGCGGGAAGATGGGGAGCACGGCAACGGTCCTAACGGTCGCGGCCGCCGCTAGTCTCTGGCCGGGGTGGTGACGTTATCTGGGCCCGTAGTCGTAGTTGGCGGGGGCGCCGGCCGACGAGTACATGTTGGCGGCGGCCGCCGCCGCCGCGGCCGCCGCGTTCATGTGGTGGTGATGGTGGTGGTGGTAGGTGTGGCCGCGGATGCCGGGCAGCGGGTATGGCGCGGGCCGGCTCTTGGCGCCCAGGTAGTGGTCGTAGGCGGCGGCCGGCGGGTACTTGTAGGGGTGGTGGTGCAGCGGCTCCGAGGCGGCGGGCTCGAGGCGCAGTTCGTGGTGCGGGGGGCTCGGCCGGCCCGACATGAGCTGCTGGTGCGCGGGGTCGCCGTGCAGGGGCGTCCCGCCCGCCGCCTCCCGCTCGTAGTCCCGCCGGGCCTCGGCGCCGTCTGCAAGGGGAAAGCGAGGGCGGACGGCGTGAGCGCCCGCCCTGCCCGCGCCGCGGGRTCGCGGCGGGGAGCGGGCCGGGGGCAGCACCTCCCCGCCGCCACGAACGGGGCTGGCGAGTCGCTGCACGCCCCGGATTTTTGCAATTGTGTAACCCTAAACAAATACAAACTTCCCTTTATTTTACGAGCCCGGAGCGCGCCGGGAAGAAAGGCCTCCGGTTGTGCCGGCTGTTGTTTCTCTGCGCAGGGGAAAAGCGGGCGAGGGACAGGGTTGTGCTGCCCACCCACTCATGGCTCCTGGAGGGCAGTGGGCATCACAACGCGCTGCGAGCTGCCCACACTGCCCACACTAGCCTGAAAGCTAGACTCGCAGCCCAAAACTGAAACAGGACACTGAGAGGAAAAGGTGCTTTAAACCACCGTGCTGCTTTCCTCCCGTTTGATCACAACTGCACAACAGTACTGAGTGTTTAGGCCTAATAAAAGTGAACTAGACTAAAAAAATGTCTATTTTAAAAATAAAAAATAGATGCCATTACAAAGCTTGTTAGCAACAGGGACACACAGGACTCTCTGCCCACTGCAGGTGGCTGTGCCCCAGTGGTATGAGTGAGGCTGGCTCCCAGCACATGTGTGGTGCCGGCTGCGTGACCAGGGCAAGGGAGGCAGGCCCGGCCACTCGTGCCTCTCACCTTTCTCTGTCCCATTCTGGTGCGCAGGGGAAGACACCGGGTTGCGAGATCTGGCAAAAGCACTCATGAGAGGCAGGGCCCCGGGCCTGTGATTCCTGGGCCTGGAAAAGGAAGAGGAAAAGTGATACTGAGCTATTGCTCCAGCCAAACGGGCACGTGCATGCACTGCTGCAGCTGGCAAGCGAAGAACCCCCTCAACATGATACATGTCTTATATAGATGTGAATATAGCAGTATGTGCTAAATTGGGGGCAAGAGGGGGCTCGTTGTGGTCAGCAAAGAAGCAGCCTTACCAGTCTTCAGGGTCACAGTCTCTGAATCCCTTGGCAAAAGGGTTACTGGCGATCTTGAGCTGTGTGATCTGTAAGAAAAAGCAGAGAACAGTTCGTGAGTGTCACACATTGGGCTCCTGGTTGGGTGACAAATGTGCCTGTGCCCAGACGTTTAGGGTCAGTTGTTCCCATGTTAACAGGGTCCCGGGTGGCATGGGCGGCTGCGGTGCTGCTGGGGCACAGTGCTGTCGAGCACAAATACACAATTTGCCTCCAGTGGAAAACGCGGGGTAGGACACCACCTAATATGAGTTCAAGGCGAAGTGAGAGGCAGCCCGAATTGGCTGCAAAAGCTGCATAAAGGCACTTGTAAGAAAATGCCACATTATATGGGTCACTACTGGAGCAGCTAAGACAAATCACTGGATAAATCATACTTATGTATTTATTTAATTCGCCAGGGAGAAGACAGGACATTTTCTATATTTAAGCAAATCCACGGATAAAGTATGTGATTGTGAGTTTCCGGAATGGGTTGAAAAACAAACTTTAAGCCCCTCAGTGACAGTTCCAGCCTTAGAGGTCAAACTGATAGAAAGCAGGAGAGAAAGAGCAGCTGTCCGGAGCCATCAGGCAAATGCCAGCGGGGAGGGACTCGGAGCCCCTTAAAGGCGCAGTCGGCCCAGGTCCGGCGGGGAGGTTGTGCGTGGCCCAAGCCCCGTTCTGGGGACCCCCCGCGGGAGGGGGCTGCTCACGGCTATTGCGAGAAGGGGCTCCGCCGCCGCCTGCCCGCGACCAAGTGCGTGCGGAACGGCCGGGCCGCTGCGCCCCTCGCAGGGGCCYGCGCATCGGTGCGGGGCAGGGACCAGTCCCCGAGCAGCACTGGGAAAACCTGCGCTGAAACCGCTTTTGTAGGCGCGGCCAGGATGACTGCTCTTTACATTACCCTGATGCGATTTAAAGAAGCGGGAGGATTAGCCGCTGCTTGAAATCTACCCGGGATTAGGGGAGAGGGAGTCGTGTCGTGTGCCCCCCCGCCATCAATACAACTGTGTTGTGCTGAGGAACAGCCCAGGAGGGAGGGAGCCCGGAGAAGCAACAACAGGTTTATCCAAACAAGCCGTGAGCGGCTCTGGGCGATGGGAAACCCGTGGGTTCCCAGCTCGCCTGCTCTCGGTTTGACACGGGCAACGTGTCCCCGGGCATCCCAGGCCTCCGGCCGGCAGCACGAGCGCTCTACACCAGGGCGGCCCCGCCGCAGTGCCCTGTCTATCGGCTTCCTCTGCCCTCAATGGGTTTAGCAGATGGGCAGCAGGAGCAGGGAAAACGCTCGGGAATACGCTCGGCACTGCCGGGCAGCCACCGCCCGGGCGCCCATCCCGGCACGGAGCCCGGGCAGCCCCGCCGCTGCTGCCGGTTCCCGTGTCGGGCTCATCTGCTTCCTCCCGGGGCCCCGGCCCGCTCACCCGGTGGTTTTGGTAGGCGGTCACAGCCGTGAAGCGCGTCTCCTCGAACACGAARGTTTTAAAGTTCTCCTCCGCGTATTTCTCGCTGTCTTTCCTGGGGTCCACGTAGACCACGTGAAAACGCGGCTGGTATCTGTGCATGGAGTTCAAAATGATCTGAATGATAAAACGAGCAAGGAGACAATAACTGATCCAGGCGGAGCATGGAGAGCGCAGCGCGCAGCCGGGGCAGCCCCGGCCGCCTCTCCCGCCGCTTCCCCTGGGACACTTACGTGCCCGTTGTCGTCCAGCAGGTTGTTGGTGAGTTTGAGCTTATCGAAGGAGACGATCTGCTTCATCCACTGCGCCCCTTTGGCCGGGGAGTCGGGGTGGTAGTGCACCCTGCCAGGGGTGGCGGGGTCGGCCTTGCCGGCCACGAGCCACGAGGAGCTGTGGAAGGCGTATCTGCCGCGGGGACAGCGCCGTGAGCGGTGGCTCCGCGGCCCCCGGGCAGCTCCCGCTTCCCAAGGACACGGGGGGCACGGGCGCCTCCCGACAGCCGCCCGCGGGCTGAGTGTGTAGGGGGGGAAATCGTATTTTATCAGCTCGCCCGTGGCGCTTGCCGGGAGGGGTCTGCGGGATCGGGGAAATTTACAGCTAACCTGTGCGGAGTCGGGAGAGAAGCCGCAAATGCTCCTCTCCCTCTACAAAAACGAGAGAAAAAAAAAAAAAAAAAAAAAAAAAAAAAAGGTGAAAGAGAGCCCTCTATACGGTAATATTCTGGCTCTAAGCGAAGAGTGGAAATTTATGCGCAGCTTAATAGCAGTTCCAGAGTTTAGCAGTCTTGTTTCATTCTTTCAAAGTACATATTCAAGAGTAACGTTTAAAACAGAGAAACCAATCTTCTATACASGTGTTTACTTTAAACGCCGGTGTTTGCACAGGGGGAATTAGACACCATTGGACTCGAGCAGAAGCATTACTTTTTAAAGATATACTCAATTGGATGTTATATACCCCACTTCCCTTGACAAGCAAACATTTCTAGGACGCCCTGAAAATTTGGATATCTGTCTAAATATTTATAGAGCGGACCCCAATCCATTGGTGCGCTCCTGCCAGGCGGCCCGCTCTGAAGCCGCTGCATAAACGGCATCTTTACCGGGAAGGCACCGGAGCGGCCCGCTCCGCTGCGCGGGGAGCCGGGACTCTCCGAGGGGAAATCCCGCTCTCTTCCCCCAAACCGGAGCGCCCCTCGGCGTCCCCTTCTCCGTCCGCCGAGCACCGGAGGCTTTTAGGGGTGGAGACGCCCCGAAACGTCCCAGGTGCGAGGGGGACAAGCTGTCCCCGCGTGGAGKCTACGCCCGTCGCGTCCCGTCGTTGCGCGAGGTCCAGAGGGTCGCGGCGGATCCGTGACCGGGCGCCCTGCCCCGCCCGCCGCGGTACTTGCCGGTATCGCTTGTCATCCACGGGGACGAAATCCATGAGCAGCATGTAGTCCGCCATGGGGTCCATGCCGAAAATCTTCACCTGGAACGTGGGGAACATGCGCCTGGCACGGAGAGAAGCGGAGAGCTGAGCGCGGRGCGAGCGCTGCCTCGCGCCCGCAGCCCCCACCCTGCCCCGCACGGGGCTTCGCCCACCCCACGCGCCGTCCAGCGCCCACGGGCTGACGCAGGGACAGGGCGAGCGTGGGCAGCGATTCCCGTTCGGCTCCCAGGTGCCTCCAAATGATGAGCGGGGCGGCTTGTGTCGCACACGCATCCTTCCTCGTCACCTCGGGGTGCCATGGTGCGGCGGGAGAAGGCGCTGCCGCCTTTGCCTTGCAGAGGGGTACAAGAGGGACTGCAAGAGTTTCGTCTCCTGCCTCTTTCTACCTTTGAAACTCCCGTGCGCGGAACTCCGGCCCCCCCTGGCCCACGGACCCCGTTCCTGTGAGCCCTTCCCGGACCCGTTTTCTTGCCGTCTGCTCCCTGCAGACCCCTCGCGTTCCCGTCTCGCCGAGACACTTTTTTTTTTTTTTTTYYCCCCAGAGGGGCTGCAGGCGAAAAGAGGCCATGGAGACCCGGGAATGGCCCCGTACGGGCCGTACTCAAGATGAGCCCATTTCTCGCGTCTCGTTACGGCTTTGCTTTTCTTCGATATATCCTTTACCCGCGCAGGAAACCCGAGCGAGCAGCAGCAGGAGGCACTGCGGCAAGGAGGTCTGAACATGCTGAAAAATCAAACCCACAAAATCCCCCCGAAAAAACAACCGAGTAGAGCGGGGCCCCGTTCGACCCCTGGCCCCTCGCGGGCCGGGCCCGCTCCGCGCCGCCCTTGCGCTTTCWGGGTTGCGCTGCTGCCCCGAGTAGAGGCTGCCCGAGCCCGGGCACAGGGGCCGCGGCTCCGGCTCCAAGGCCGCGCAGCTCCTTCCACCCTGGCGCGGCCCGGCACCTCCGGCTCCTTCTCCGTAACGCCTTAGTAAACGCTGGAGGACATTTCCAGGCGYTCTTTTTGTTATTATTATTTTTAAAGGTGCAAAAGTCCCCATTAGCTCAAGTTCCGGCGCTTCTTGTTTTAAAACKWMGTTTTAAAACAAACAGCCCGCGTTGATAAGACCCACCTAGACAAACAGGGCCAGCCGGAGGCGCTGGGCAAAAGAGGCTTCACAACGTCTTCCCTACGCCTTTTCCTGCTCCTTTCACCCCGCTTTATTTTATTTTTTGTTTGTTTTTTACCCGCCTGCCTGAAGATTTGCCAGTATCATTAAATAAACGAACAGGACGATAATTAAAAAAAACCAAACAAATAAATAGAAGCGCGCGACATGACCGGTTTAATTCCCTTTCGTGACCATTTGGGAGCAGGCTCCCGCAGCCCTCCCGCCGTCCTGGCAGCGACGAGGAARCCGCGTCGAGCGACTCCCGTTTGCAGGGAGCGGCCGCGGCCTCTTCCGCGGGCGGAGGCGACGCGGGACTCTTCGCTGCGGGAATCGCGCCCTGGCGGCCCCGGCCCTCCGGCGGCTGCTTTTGCACCAAACACCGAGCCGATAATTATTATTTTTAATAGCAAAGTGCTATTTTGAAGTGTGTAGTAAATACACATACGTGTTTCTCCCACCTCCAGGAGTCTCAAAAACGCCGCAGGCAGCAGAGTGAGGGGCCGCGGCAGTAGCGGTGCCGAGCCCTTCGGGAGCGGAGCCCCTTCATCCCCCCGCACCCCACGGTCCTTCCCGCGCTCATCGAGAGCGATCGCCGAGAATACAGATATATATTTTTTCCACTTTTCATTTTCCTCCCTCCTCGTTTCGTTTTAAAACGAGGGAACAAGACAGCGCCTGTGCAGCGCAGCCGGCACCCGGGAAGCAGTATCCCTACCCTGCAACGAACTCCCGCAGCAAAGGCGATCGCAATTACATGCGGTTAATTAACAAGCCTAATTGGGTCCCCTCTATTTTCCCCAGCTGTTTTGCTCAATTCTAACGCAGCCGGAGCAGCCGCTTCCTTTGTTCTCTGCCGGGAACGGGCCTGGCCGCCGGGCCCGGCCGGGCCGGACCGAGCAGAGCTCGTTACTCGATAGTGAGGAAATGCGGTGTTCCTGGGGGACATTTCGAGGTGTAAAACAGGCAGAACCGGGGTCTGTTCGCAGTCTTCGCCGAAATAGAAAAATCTGTCCCCCGCAATAAAAGCAACTCTTGTAACCGCGGGATTTCAGGGTTGTTTTTCCCCTTGGTCCTGACTGTCCCTGCGGGAAGGACCGTGCCCTTGGCTAAGGGTAAGGAGAGCCAAGGGCGTCCGGCAGCGCGGCGCAAAGAGCGTTTTTCAGCGCGGATAAAACGCTCCAGGGAGTCCGCAAGCCGGCCCGGCTCCCCGCGCCGCTCCGCGGAACGGCTGCGCTTGCTCTTCGCCGCTCTGCTCCTCACTCCCCGCGCCCCTGGCTCTGTCACAACGCGCAGAAACGGGCGATCAAATGGCCGCGGCGCCGGGGCCGCCACTCGCGCTGCCCCGCGGCCCCCTCAGCAGGGCTCCGCACTGACCTGCCGGCCTTGGTGACGATCATCTCGGTGCCCAGCTGGTTGAACTCGTCCCACAGCGCCTTCATCTCCAACTGCACGCTCACGTTGGCCACTTTGGGGTTCTTCTTCACGGGCGCCTTGGCGGCGGTGGGTGGCCCCGCTGAGCAGCCCGAGACGGCGGCGGGGCCCGCGGCTGCACCCCCTCCGGCGCCCTCGGGCGGCTCCGGCCCGGGGGGCGGCGGGTTGGCCCCGGCCGCCGCGAAGGGGTAGCCGTGCTGGGGCGGCGGGTGCGGGTGCTGCGGAGCCGGGCAGGGCTCGTAGTGCGGCGGCTCATGCTGTCCGTACGCGTCCCCCGGGGAGGGGGAGAGGTGGTACCCCCCGGACGCGTTCAGGCTGCTCAGGCTGTTGGCCGTGAAAGCTGCAACATCGCAAAAATGGGACAGCTGGGTGAGCCAGGGGCTGGAGATAGCTGAAATCATTCCAAAAACAGGCGGTCAGGGCTCGGCTCCGGCTCCCGCTTCTTCTCCCCCCGCCAGCCTCAGCGCACCCCCCGCCCGCCGCTCTGCTCCGCGCCGCTGCGCGGGGCGCCCTCCGCCTCCTCCGCTGCCCGCGCCCGGCCCAGCGGGGCCCTCCCCCTTTCCGCTCCGCTCCCCCCGGGCAGGCGGGGAGCTCCCAGCTCCCGCTGCCTCCTGCCTGCTGCTGTCACGGCTCCCCAACACACTTCTTTTTACTTTTTTTT
>NW_020455204.1:3301923-3421967 GCF_003342845.1 Nothoprocta perdicaria | reverse complement strand
CCCCTTGGCTCGGGAAGAGCGTTGGGGAGCAAGAAACTTCCCCGGGGCCCTTCGCAGGCAGCGCCAAGCACCGAGGCAGCCGGATCGAGCGCTGTCAGAAAGAGGGAACCGAAGGAGGAGAAAAACAACCCAACCTCTTTCCCTGAGATTTATTAATTTATTTCCTCTCTTCCTTCCCCTCCAACCACCACCTCCTGCTTCTGCCCCCCCTTTCCCGGCTGCACGTAGGGAAAGTGGCTCCCTGAGAGGCGCTTTCCCGCATCCAGGGGCTGGGAGGCGCYACACGGAGGCCGGGGTGAGGGGTTTGCCTGCAGCAGCGGCGGCGAAAGCGAAGTGAAACTGCAGCCACGACGGTGTCAAAGGGCTGGGGAGGCCCTTCCCCGCCTCCCGGGCACGGCGCGGGCCGCCGGGGAGGGCTGTGCGGCGGCGCGGGCGGCGGAGCCGCCGGTGTCAATCAGGGCGGCGGGGAGCCGGCCGACGGGAAGGGACGGGAAGAGCCGAACGAGTCGGGCCCCGCGTCACGCTGCGGATGTCCGGGACCGGCCACGGGCATCGCTCCTGTGCTGCGGCCCCGCGGCTTGGCAGCCCGCGCTGGGGTGCGCAGGTAGCGCGCACCTCGGAGCGGTGTCGAGGGGCACCTCCCCGCACCACCAAATTCACAAGCAAGTCACAAGCTAGCGCCAGAAAAGTTCCTTGGTTCCCCTCCACAAAAATAAATAAATAAATAAATAAATAAATTTAAGAAAAGTAAAATAAAAATTAAAGAAAACGGAAAGCGAAAGGCTCGGCGGCGGGCGAGCCATGTGCGGGCACCTGCCCGTCCGGTGCCGGGCGGCGAGGAGAGGCTGGGCCCATCGCTGTCCCGCCGAGGCACTACTCACCGGGCGGCAGCGGCCCTTCGGAGAGCCGCGGCGTCCCCCGSGCCCGTCCTCCGCATGGGCAGCGGCTGCGGTGGCCGCGGGGCCCGGCGCGCTCCCTGCGGACGGGCAGCAGCCGCGAGGTGCCCGGGGAAGGGCCCCGACGGGGCGGGCGGAGCCGGTGGCTACGGCCGCGACGGGGGTTGCATAACGCGAGCGATGCGCCGGGAGCCGCGGCGAGGCGCGGGTTATATATAGCTGCCCCGTGTGTAGCCTGCGGGGCTTGATTCTTCTGTTGAAATATTATCTTTGGATGCGGTAAAAATATTTGCAGAGAAAAATCTAGACTCCTCGTGCATATTTGAGCATATGTTCTTGCAGCTCAAGGCACAGGGGCAGAACGGGGCATGAGCTCTTATCGCTGCTCGCTCCCTGCCCTGGTGCTGCGAAGGGAAGGGGTCCGCTCCCGGGTTCGCACAACGGGCCCCGGGAGTGGATTTCGTTGGGAAAGCGCGTGGGAAACGGTCGGAGCAGCGCGGGAAACGCAGGAGATGCGGTCAGGCTGCAGGGGGTCCCGCCCGCGGCACCCGCTCCGCGCAGCCCCGAGAATATTCTCCCTCTCGGGAATGAAGAGCAGCCCCGATGCCGGCGGCTGCTGCCCGTGCTCCGGACAGCCCCGGGCCGCGCTCCCGGTCTCTCCCTCTCCCCTTTCCGCCCGCAAACCCGCCTTGCCGCAGGAAGGCAGCGAGGAGTCCCCCCGGCCCCGCCGGATCCACACGAGCGTTAGCGGCTGCGGGGGGAGGTGGGACGACAACCCCAAATTCTCCAGGACGAGGGAAACATCCGACTCGGCAGAAAAAAMCGAGCGAGCAGGTTGCAGTTCCCTGCGCTGCGCAGGGACTGACCACTCATTCGTCCCTTTCCTGCCTCTCGGCCCGAAGCGGAGGCCGCGGCCGTTCCGGTCCGCGGTCGCTGGAGTGAATGGGCCTGGACGGGGCGGGTGGCCCTGTTGCTGCTGCTGCCCGCGGCCGAACATGCAAGGGAAGACGCCGGAGGGCGTCGGAAGGGGGACCGGGGTGAGGGGTCCCTCTGCCCCCGGCTCGCACCTTCCCGAACAGGTGGCAGGGGAACTCGGGGCGCTCTCGCACTGGGAACGGCTTCGTTCTGCGGAAACGCCGAGGGCTGCAGCGGGGGGATCCGTCACTCCTCGCCCTCAAGTGCCACCGGCAGCGCAGGGAAGGCGGAACTCCGCGTCCCGGCTGGTTCCTCCCCGCCGGGCCCTGGCGCCGGCAGCAGGTGCCCCTGGGCCCGCGAGCCCGAGTCGCTGCCCCCAGACCGGGCTGCGGTTGGGGTGGCTGCTCCGCGGGCGCGGACGGCGGCGGCACCGCGGGCAGGTGCGCAGCGGCCCGAGGACTCTTCCGCCCCGCCGTTCGCGCCTGCCCTCGGCTCGCCCGCCACCCCGGCCCCATCGCCCCTCACCGTGCGTCCCGGCAGGGCCCGGCCCTGCTACGCGCGCGCGGATTTCGCTCGGTGCTTCCCTGCTCGATGCCCGCGGCCGGAGCGCTGGGCCAGGCGGCCGCCGCCCCCGCCGCCGCGCGGGGAGGGAGCCGAAACAGCGGCGGGAACGAGAGCGGCGCCAGCAGCGCGGATGGCGGCAGCAGGAGCCCGAGTTCACGGTCGTTCACGTAACGGAACCCACCGACACTAACGGATTCGTTATGAGCCAGGGCAGGAGAGGAGAGCGGGCAGGTGAAAAGCCCCGCGGCCCCGAAGGTCCCGCGAGAAAATACATCTTTTTTCCCCAGCGCCTCATTTGAGAGAGTTATCGATTTTTAATATTGCTGCCGATTAGTACCATTATTATAGTAATTATTATTAATATTACGATTACTACGATTATTATTATTTAAAATCTGCAACGGGCGTTTGCAACGTAGGAAGTGAAAATATCAAATCGATTTAACAGCTCTGAACCTCAAATATCAAGTCGCATCGAGGAAGCCAGAAAAAATACAAGAAAAGAAAAAAAAAAGATAAAAGAGAAAGAAGAAAAAGAGAGGCAAAAGAGAAAAAAAGACAAAGAAAAAAGAGTGAAAAGAGAGGAAAGAAAAGAGAAAAGAGATGAAAGAGAAAGACAGGAAAGAAAATAGAAATGAAAGAAAAGAAAAAAGAAAGAAAAGCAAATAATGACAAATATATAGAAAAAATAAGAAAGAGACAAAGAAGAGGAGAGAGAAAAAGACAAGCCATCAAAATAATAAAAAGAAAAATGGAAAGAAGCGCAGAGAGAAATTAAATAAATAAATAGAGAATAAAGGAAAGAAAYAGCGAGAGAGAGATTAAAAGGAAGAAAATAAATAGACAATAAACATTAAAAATAAAAACGAAAAAGGAAATAAAGAAATGAAGAAAGATAGGAAGTGAAAGCAATGAGAAAAGGAGAGCCAGCGACAGAGAGCCATTCCGAAAGGAAACGATGGGGAGAACGAAAGAAAAGGCGCTCRGGCACCGGCCACGGATCGCGCCACTGCTTCGCGCTTCGGCCACCGCTTCCCTGGCCTCAAACGGCTGCGTTCCGGGCGCCTCCGGSGCGACTCGCAGCGGGGCGGCCCGGCCCGATCCCTTGGGCTCCTGCCCGGTACCGCGCTGGGGTCGCGCTTGCCGGGCCCACCCGGCCCCGCTGCGCGGCAGGTGCGGGGAGCCCCGGCCCGAGCGCGGCCGCCCCTCCGGCCTCGCCCGCGACAGGGGTGGGGAGCCGCGGTAGAGAGCAAGGGAAGGAGGAACAGCAGAGCGAGAAGAAGAGGAAAAAATAAAGAAAGAAAGAAAGAAAGAAAGAAAGAAAAAAAGAAGAAATACGGAAAGGAAAATACAAGAGAGAGAACAGAAAATAATAGGAAAGAAAAAAAAAGTAAGAGAAAGGAAAAGAAAGGAAGAGAAGAGATAGAAGAAAAAATCAAAGAGAAATAAAAAGATGAGAGAAAGTGAGGGAGAAATAGAGACACAAAGAGACAAAGAAACACAGGAAGATATGAAGGCAGAAAATAATAGAGAAAGAACAAGAAGTGGAAAGAAAAAAAAATGAAGAATGAAAAAGAGAGGAAGAATGAAAAAAAAGGAAGAAACGAAATAATCAAGTAGGCGAGCAATGTCTCAAAAAGGAGAGGAGCTCTGGGAGATTCTACAAAGCAGCGGCCAGTGCCGCAGCCGGCGCCGTCCCGCGGGCTCCGGCCGCTCTCACTCGGCGCAGCGGAGGCGCCCGGGCCGCGGGGCTGCGCGGGGGGCTCCGCGGGTGCGCGGGCCGGAGCAGCGCGGCCCCCGCCGCCAGCGCGGCTCGGCGTTATTTGCTATGGAGATTTGGGGCCGGTTTTATGGGGTCTCTCGCCTGCAGATCCCAACATGGAGATCACGCACGGGGAAATTCTCAGGAATAAACCTGTCAGCCGCGCTGCCCGACACACAGCCGCCACGGCTTCTCCCTTTCCCTATTTTTTTTATTCTTTCATTTTTTTCCCCCTTCTGGTTTTAGCTCAAGCTCCTCTGGAGCGCTCGCCCCCCCAAAGCGGGTGCGGGCTCGGCGGGGCTGGTGCTCCGAGCCACTCCGAGCCTGGGAGAGCTGCTGAAGGAGGCAGCTTTGCAGAGTGTAGAAATGGGGGGAAAGTGGGGACCCCTGCCCACGGGGCCACCAACAAGCCCAGGGGCCACTATCCCAACCCCTGGGGGATGAGCCTTGCAGAGGGAAAGAGGGCACATCCTGCCAGGATGGGGAGAAAGATAGACTTCCCCACCAGGGCAAAGCAACTGGAAAAGCCCCAGCGCGGAGGAGAGGGGCCGTGGGAAGAGATTCACAGGGTTTGGAAGGGATCAGCAAGCAAACCGCTCTGCCTCCCCCCACACCTGCCTCGTCCCCCTGTGGACACAGCCCCCACAAGCTGCTCTGCATCACAGGCAGCCCCTAGCCCTGCAGAAACATAAGATGTCACCAGCAACAGAGAGCTGGTGAGAAAACAAAACAAAAATCTAAAGAAACGCTGTACAGCAGGGTTTGCCAGTGTGACCCCATCCCACTCTGCCCTGCTTCCCCAGCCGCCTGTTGCAGCGTTTATTAATACTCCGAGGAGCAATCGGCGGGTGCCTCTCCACTGCCTGGTCTAGCACACGCATGGGTCACACTCTGTGTGAGCCACCGGCAGCCACGTCCTGTCCCAGCTCATGCCCTTGGCTCCAGCATGCAGCCACCCAGGGGAAATGGGGCTGCAGCTAAAGCCAAGGGAGGTGCTTTTAATTTGAAAGAATTAAACTGAGTTGCCAAACCGAGCTGCATCTGAGCGTGCTTCCTCGCTGCGTGCAAGGTTGCGGGTGAGGGAGACCCTGCTGCACGCCAGGGAGCCAGGCAAGTGGAGAGCCGCCGGCGCAGCCCTGCCTGCGGGGTGAGAGCTTCTTACAGTCAGTCAGGAGCACCATGTGCTCGTGCCCACAGCCCCAGGTTCGGCTGTGGCCAGGGCCCTGAACATTTATATTCATCCAGGCTCACATCAGTACCCTGCACAGGCATTTATTTTGCCCTAAGCCAGGCTTAGCCTCATTTCAATTCACCGGGGCCCAAACTGCATTGACACCTCACGCTGCTGGGGCTGCCCTAGCCTCACGCCGTGGGTTTGTTTCGCTTTGCTCCCAAGYGGGACCGCACAATGGGGCCACGGGTAAAGGGACATTGTCCTCGCATGCAGGGAGCATTATTGAGACCGGCTGGACGCAGAAGCTGCGAGGTCCCCTATGCCCCCTGTTTACCCTTCTCCAGTAGSGTAGTAAAACATCCCTGATATTCCCTGTGGTCACACCAGACCTCCTCCAATTGCCACAGCGACGAGCAGATCTGCAGCGCTGGGCTTTTATGGGGCAGATGAGGTTATATATTAGGTGCTATCACAACACAGTCGATTAACATGAGCAAATTAACACAGATGACAACAAACAGGGCTCAGCCTGCGGACAGGAGACTGCACAAGGTACATGACTCTCTCTGGGAGAAACCCTCACCCTGCCTTGCTGGGCATTTCACAAGATACATTGCAAACTTGGCCCCAGTGCCATAAGGAATGGATGCTTCGGCTGACATCAGCTGCTTCTTCAAATCCAATCCAGCAGGAAAACTGCCTTATTCCATCCCAGAGATTTTCCTTTGTGCGTCAGTGCCAGGGCTGAGTGGCCCATGCYGTCTCAAGCTGCAAGGCAGCCCAGCCCACGCTGTCCTGCAGCGGGGAAGGGACAAGGCACAAGGCAATGGGGAGCGCACACCAACTCCAAAGATGAGCCTCAGGCCCATGCTGGAGCCCCTGCTTGTCTGTAAAGGGCAATATTGCCTCCAACAGGGACAAACAAGCTGTCCGTGCTCGTGTCTTGGAGCTCACTTCGTTCTCTTCCATTTTGTCCTTCTTGCCCGAGTCCCACATGAGGGGCATGGGGGGCATTTGCAGCCCACTTGCTTGGCCAGGGCTGCATCCCCTGCTCACACCGCAGCTGTGCGCAGGAACCAAATCCATGGGCATTCCTGTCCCTCCCAGGAGCCACCAGCTCAGGTTCCCTTAGGTACCAGCTGGCTGTCACCGATACGGGAAGGCAGCACAGCCGTGCACGGGGCCGGGACACAGGACTGTGTGGCCGCTCCTGCAGAGTGCTGAGGCYGCACACGCTCAACGCAGCTCCCTGCCTGTCAAACAGCCCCTCTGGGGCTCCTACTTAGGACAGTATTTGTAGAGTGCTGCTCTCCATCTTCAAATACAGTGGCGAGGATGCCCATGTGGATGGTGGTGCCCAGGATGGATGGTTGGGGAGAGCTGATCCTTCTCCCACCCGACAGGCACCTAGAAGGGGCATTTCCTCATTTCACTTCCAAGTGGGATTTAGACTTCCCTTGAGTTTCTAAGATCCTGGCTTAGCATCCTTTAGAAGGGAAGAGGGTCAACGCACCTTCTCACAGGCCGGGTCCTTTTGCGATGCTCACGTGGGAAGTTCAAGGAAAGGACAAGCAGAGTCACCAGGCACATCGGTCCCTCGGCTAGTCGTGTCTCYGTGTCCCCCTGCGTGAGTGGCAATGATGATGTGCAGTCACCTTGGGAAAGCCGCTTGACATTGAAAGGGATCCAGGATAATTTTGGCTTAAGCTTCTGTATAGTTTATTTGTTGTATTTTTAGTTTTTTTGTTATGCAAAATGCTGTACCATTTCTAGGTCTTCTTTGGCAAAAGCTTAGTTAACTCTTGCTCTTCCTACTATCTCCCTTTTCCTCTTTCATCCAAAACACTTGCCCAAGCCTGGTCAGGAATCCAGGGTCCTATAGATTTTTCTTTTCTTTGATAACTGTTATCTTGAAAAAAAATAGCTATAGTTCATTTTTCTTTCTAGAAAGCAAAAAATATTCTTGAAAGAATAAGAGGGTTTCAGTCCAAATCCTAATTTTCCATAGCCAGACACTAAGGAAAGCACGTTTGGGGACAGAGGACACTAACCACACACTTCTTGAGATTATTAGTATTTTTAAATGGAAAATGGTGATCAATTTAAGCACTTCTTATGTTGATGATGCCTGAGGAACATCCTGCTTTGCCAATATTTGTTTGAGAGCCCAGTGGGACAAATGGTGGGAGATGCACAGACAGGCAGCTCAGAAGTTAGAGGAAAAAGGGCTATTTTGGACTTCTTGGACCAAAATTGGCAAAACATGGTTGCTTCCGATGGGCAGAGGCCTGGAAGCACCTCCGGACCCTCAAATAGCTCGGAGCGGGTGGCACCAAAGGGTGGTTCCATTTCGGGAACCGCTGGAGCAGCGTCGGGGCTCTTCCGTGCCAGCGCAGGCCGGCTCCTGCCTTCCTTTGCGGAATTCGCACAAGGACAGATTAAAGAAAGCCAATTTCCTTTCTCATCAAATCAATTCCTTCTGGGGCAAACAAAGCCACGAGTGCGGCACTCTCGTCCTCCCGCGATCCCGTGCTTTGCTCCGGCTGGAAGAGGCAGCGCTGGAAAACCCGAGCCCATTTCCTGCTCTGTGTGCCGCAGCGTATATCCTCGCATCGGCCCTGGAAATGCTTTGATGGATATTATTAGGCCCGGAAAGCATTAGGAGCTCCTTTCTTCCGTACAAGCCGACCAAAGCGAGTCGGGATGGAAGAGGGGTGCAGGGGCAGGGTGTGCGGGTGCTGCAGGGCAGAGCGTGGCAGGGCCACCCGCCGTCGGAAGTGCTGCTGGGTGCCCAGGCTGGTCTGCAGCTCCCGGCTGCGCCCTTGCAGAGGGGCAAAGGCTGGAAGTGAACAAACCAACTGCATCTGTCCTCGGAATAGTTCTGTTTGGTTGGGGCCCAGGTGCTTTGGCATCAGGGCTGGTACCCCATTGTCCTGCCTGCCCCAGGCTCACACAGCAATGTTGGCACCRCTCGGGACATGCTCACAATGGGAAGGATGTGGAAGGAAGGCAACGCTCCGGTCCTGGGGTGGAGAGATGCACCCATCTGCCCTTAAAATTTTTGCCCTGTGATTTCACTCAGCCTGCCCAGCATTGGGATGAGGAATCTCCCATGGCTTTGAAGGGGAACGCAAATGAAAAGCAAAGCCGAGYGAAGCCCATCTGCAGCTCTGCAAAGGCCAAGCGCTCTGGCCAGTGCTTTGCCGCTAGTGCAGCCAAGAAACACAGGGAGAAACCTCCGGCAGCAACCAGCGCTTGTGGTTCCTGGTGAAATCCCAGATTAGCAGAAAGGTCTGGTAAATGGGAGCAGGAGTCGCGCTGACTGCAGCATCTGTTGGATGTGGAGAGTGGTTATGACTCTCTCCAAATACAATGCACATGTCGTGGGGAGAACGACTGCTACAATAACAGGAATAAATCTTAATAGAGACTTGGGCGATAACAGACACCATAGGGGAGTTATCAAAATGGGAACCACATGGCAGCATCTCCGCCAGGCCTGAAAASAAACCCAATGGAAGGGCTAGCAAGTCTCCTACCTGAAAGCAAAGAGAAAAAGAAAACGCAGGAGAGATGGTGACAGAGGAGCAGGCCTGAGGGAACCCGATGAACCTCGGTGTCCTGCCTTGCTTATAATCGAGAGCACCCAGCTGCCTTCACACCCTTGCCGTGCAAAGCCGAGGCTCCAGCACAGCCCAGGCTGTCAGGCTCTCCCCCTGTCCCCRAGCTGCAGCAAGGCGAGCGGCCGAATACTTCCTGCCTCTGGGTTGGGGTGCATTAGAACTGCATTCTACACCTGCGATCTCTGCTTAGAGCCGTATCCAAGGGGAGCATCCACAGGACAGGCTGACTGCAGGGCTCACCAYGGCCAGGACAAGCCCTGATCTAAGACACACCAGTCACCCAGAGGGACATAACCAGGCTGAGTAACCCAGGCCCATTCACTCACAGCCAAAGCCACTCACGTTCCGAGGATGAGCAAGGAGCTCCAGGCTCCGAGCGGCTCTTCCCGTGCCCGAGGACAGATCCTGSCCATGGTTCCCAGCTCACCTATGGTGAGCTCTCTGGTTGATGTGGGACAGCCACAGGACAAGTGGCGGATGCTCAGGGTTGGCTCAAGACAGGGTGCATCAGGCGACTGGGTGCAGAGAGCAAACAGCAGCTTTGCCCAGCCYGGCCCATTTGCTTTACAGTGCACTTAGTTGCAATAAACTCGCCAATAAAACCCTAACAACCGGGTGGCTAAACATTATTTCAGAGGCAGTAAAACACAAGAGGGAGTTTAACAAGGCAAAAACGAGTTGTTAGCACTGTTTCTCCCCGGTCCCGTAAAACACGCAGGCTTCAACAGGCACCCACTTCACTCGCAGGTCTCCCACGCGTGAGCAGTGAAACCCCACGTTCCCACCAGCATCTGATCCCGCCTCCCAGGTTGTGCCAAGTCATGGGCATCATCCCACTGTGTTCCTGTGCGGTGCGAGCAGCCCTTTCCGAGGCTTCCCAGACCACCTCTGTGCTCCGAGTGACCCCCTGTGTTTAAAGCAAACAATCTTGACCTCACGTCGAGTTTCAACCACATAAAAGCTCACCTTTTGGACTCCCCATTAGGTTTTATGATGTGCTTCCATATTTAAATGGACATGACTCACACCAGGACTTCTGCTGTGGCGCGGGGAAAGGAGAGATGAATGCCAGATGTTACCCACAAGTTACTCCAGGAAAACAGAGGTGGGAAAAAAAAGGAAAGAAAAGAAAGCATTGGGCTTTCACAGCTCTCCCATTCAAGTGGGCATCAGGCYGATATCTGAATTTGCTTCAGTGTCTCGCACAGAATGAAGGGTTGTGTTGTCGCAAGTCACTGATACCATCCCTACCATCACTACTGCTCCAAGGGGAGGAGACAGGAACCTCAGGCTCCCACCAGTGCTGCTCCATTTCCYGGAGACCCTGCCCAGGGTCTGAGCTGTGGGTTTCTTGCCCAAGAAGCGACGATCATCTCCCTGCACTGCAGGTGCTCTGCGGTGACCAAGCTGGCCGCGGGCTGAAAGGGTTTTCTAGCAGCTTATAGTGGCTTTCCAAAACACAGGGAAATTACAGGGTTTTCCCCTCAAAACTGCACTACAAGCTTCTTTTGCAGGGTGTTTCTGTCCACAATGAAGGCGCCACAGAGCCCACCATGCCCATGGTAGTGTTTACTGTGGCACTAGGATGTGGCTGGGTGGCATCGGTGCTGCCTGGCATCTCTGCTGCAGGACTGACTCCCCACAAGGCGCCAGGTAACCCCACGGGCTGCAATTTTCTGCCCAGCCCCTTGCAGCCAAGTGCAGCGGCTGCCAGCACCTCCCAGTGACTTGCTGAGCAGGAGGGGAGGTGACGGCAGCCCCGCTCTGGGTGACACATGGCCCAGCAGAAGCCAGTGGAGCCAGGTGCTGTTCAATCATCCCTGGTCTGCCCTAGACCCGTAGGCACTGCAGTGACACAAGGACAMTTGGACCCAGATCACTTCTCAGAACCTCTCAGGAGGGGGTTCAGCTAAACCCCTCAGCTCCCCTCAGCTCTCCGAGGCTGCAGCCACCAATGCCAGCAGGGACAGCACGTGCCCCAGGGACCTCAAAGGCGAGAGGGAGCTCACCGCTCACACAGCATCACACCAGAGGAGCCACACAGCAGCCATCACACCTCCCTCTTTACTAGGGACTCACCATGAGCTGGAGCCTGCAGGAAGCCACCATGGAGGCGGTGGGAAGTCCCTGGAGGTTATTAGTGGAGACACCTGTGCCCACGGCCCGGCTGGCAGCTGCGCCCCAGTTGCTCCTGCCCAGGGCAGTGACAGCAAAACCTGAATCACCTGCCACCCTTACACAGATGTGCCGGACAGGACCCCGGCCCTCACATCAGCAGCGTGAGGCTCCCCAGAGCCTCACGTGAAATGACACCTTTGCCCTCTGGCCAGCCCTGGAGAGTGCCCCACTGCGGCGCCGCTGCCCGAGGACCTGTTCCTACCGCGTCTGCAGCTGCCACAGGGCACTTCTGGCCCTCAGCACTATGAGCTTTTGTTTAAAGCTTTAGCATCTTTCCCGAGTGGTAAAATGCAGATTCCGCCACATGAGAAACGCCCCCCTTTCCACCCCCCCGCTTTAAGGAGAGGCCACGACTCCCCTGGTTCTGTTTACTTTGCCTTTTATCCATAAAGTTCTCATTAGAGGGACACAGGCCTTTGCCGCAAAGCTGCTGTTTCAGAGATGATGAGCTTCCCAAGAGCCGGATTTCACTGCTGGGTGCAGGAGCAGGCTGGAGCGGCCGAGCAGTGCGACGGGGTTCCTTCGGGATAGTTCTCTCGGAAGCCCAAGGACAGAGATGGAGGTGGCCAGTCCATGTGGCTGCGGGCCCGTTGTGTCACTTCAGGGCATCTCTCCTTGATGCGGATGCCCGAGGCCCCTTCCCGCGGATCACCCCTTGCCCAGCTCTGCTGGTGGCGGGAACCTGATAAGCGGGGCAGGAGCAGAGCCCAGCGCCTCCCTGCTGCGCCTCGGCCTTCCCTCCTGGGTGGTCCTGTCCCCTACACTGTCCCTCGGCCCTGATGGCCATTTCGGAGGTATCATTTCTCGCCCTGCTCCACACGGTGGCCAGGGCAGCCCCTCTGCTCCGAGCCCCCCACGATCCCGTCCCGAGCAGGATCTGTGCGAGGCTCCATCACAGCTCGTCTGTCCCCATGCTTGGTGCCGTACAAACCGCGGGCAGAGTCCGCTCCAGTCCCACCCCGGGGATGCAGAACCAGACCCTTGGCTTCGCCACTGCCCAAGAGGCACCCATCCTCCCACTGTGGCTTTGCCAGCATGGCTGGACACTGCCTTGAGACCCTGACCAGCAGTACTGTGCTATACGTAGAGCAAAACCTAAAAATGCAACAAACCAACTGCGCAGAAGCCTCAGCCACAATTAGCCCGGACCCGGCGGCCTCTCGGCCCCGCAGCCGGCCGGGCCCTGGCGCGGGCAGGAAGAGTCCGGTGGCTCCCACCGGGAGGGCTCTCCCGCTGCCCGCAGATGAGGCTGAAACTCCACACTAAGCGTGCGTAAGGACATTAAGCTGTTGGAACTAAAGGATAATTTGAAAAGTATTTTCCTTAATACTGGCATTGGGTTTCCCCAGCTTTGCAGTTGGTAAAGAGAAAAAGAATGTCCTTAGTAAGGGAAAGCAGTGAAAGCTGAACCGGGGGAATTAGGCGGTGCTGGGCTCCCCTTGCCCGGGGACTTCGTACTGGGGACTCTGCTGTAACACCCCAGCATGGGGGCACCCGCTGCRGCCGGCTCCGTGTGCGGGAGCAGCCCATGTCCCCGCGCCGCTGATCCGGGCAGGCACTGGTGCTTCCAGCACCCTGTGTACTGCAGGGCAGGAGCGGGCAGCCCAGCCGCACGGTCCTGGGCTCCTGCTGAAACCAGCAGGCTGCAGCCCCCAGCTACAAGTGGTGTCGGGTCTCAGCCCCATCCCACTCCCCACTTGCCCCTGGTCCCATGGGCAGCCGTGGGCCTGTGGTGGAGGAAGYGCCAGTGTTGCCAGGCCCTCGCGCACTGCCTGTGTGAACACAGGCAGGAACATGCGCCGCAATCTGGCTTTTTGTGATCACGGAGCAATTGCAAAAGGAAGGAAAATCCCAAGCGATTCCGTTTTCCTCCCGCTCCCCTTCCCCACACCACTGGAAAGAGGCAGGAAGTGCCCGGCTGCGGGAACAATGCGGAAAAAAAGCCCGGTGCCGGGTTCCCTGGTGAACCTGGCGGGATCCCAGGCCGGGGCTGCACCGTGTGGGGAGCGGGCAGYGGGGCTGCTCAGGTGCCGGAGGGGCTACCGGCACCACGACTCGGTCCCGAGCGCAGTCTCCTCTCTGGCCAAGCACCAGCGGGCAGGAAGCGCCAAGGCTGCTGCTCCTTTGCCTTCTGTTGCATCCCCAAAACACCTTTGAAATTTCCTTATGTAAGAAGCCCARACCTCTCACTATTGATTGAGGCTATTAAAACCAAGCCAAAATGTGTTAGGAAGCCAGTGTGGGGCTCACAGGCAGCCCCAGGGTTGCAGGAAGCCCCAGTGCCAGCAAAGCCTAGGCCCCCAGGAGCCCAAACGCCTCTGGAGTGGCCTTGCTGTGAGCCCCCTGACCTCCGACCCTGCCACGGTGGCAGTGCCATGGCCTCCCATGTGCCTCTGCCTACAGGCGACGCTTCCCCAAATAGGTGTCCTTCTGGGAAGGTGCCGCGTGCCGCCTGGCATCGGGTGGCTGCGACTATTGGCACCCCCATTGTCCACCCGGGTTATTAATACAGGTGACGGTAACGGGGACTGCAATCCGCACCGTCCCGCAAGGCCGCGGCAGCCAGCGGGCAAGGGTGTCAGTTGCCCCGCGGCCACRGGGACCCCAAAAAGCCAAGCGGCCGCGGCTGCTGCCAGCTCTGCCTGCGCGATGGGAGCAACGAGGCCWCCGCCGCCTGCGTGCGGGCCACTGAGCCTGGCAATGACCTTCGGTCGCTTTGGTGCTGGGCTGGATTTGAAATGTGAATTAGAGAGCGGAGGTGAAAGCCTCCAGATCCCCTTACAAATCCGCGGGGCACCCACGCCTTGTCAAGCCGCAGTGCTTGGCCACTTATTTATTACCCCTGGGCGGTGGCCCTGCCCGGCGCGGGGCTACAGCGGCTGCCGGGGCCCGTGGCTGCCCTGTCACGGGAGCTGTGGGGGCATCGCATCCTCTGCACTCGTGAGCCCCTAGCCCTTCTCACACCGCTAATGGCCTGCGGTGGGAAAATCCTCCGTGTGGCTTCAGTTTGTCCTTCGAGTCGCTGCAGAAGGKCTGCTTTGACTTAGAAAGCCGCTGCACTGATTTTAGTTTTCTTTTGTCCCAGGAGATCTCTAACGCAGTGGGTAACTCGGGGTCCATGAGAAAAGCTAGTCAGAGGCACTGAGCCTTAACAAAAACAAACGTAGCTCTCCACAAAAGCCAATTCCCTTCCCAGCCCTCTCCGAGCAGCCTTCCCCCTCTATCCCCTGACCGCTGCTTCGGTGCTCTGAGTGCTCCCAGCGCTGCTTTGCAGAGCAGGGGCGGGGGGGAAGCGCGGGCGGCTTTGCTGCCTCTGCCCAGAGCCCCGCGCGGCTCCTGCAAGCGAGCCGGGGCTCTGCCAGGAGATGTTTTATTCGAGAAGTTTTAGCACCCCTGTGTGGCATCACTCTGCTATGTGTGAGTGGAGCAGCCCGTGCTGCAGCTGCCTGCAGCCCGGGGCTGCAGCAGCCGCCCGCGTGGCCCAGYTGAGGGCTGTCCCCGCTCGAAGCGCGGCCCCGCGCCCGCCAAGCCCCCGGCCCGCTGAGACCCGGGCACCGAGCGCCTTTGCAGCCRCAGACGCCACAGCTGAAGCCCTCGCCATGGGGATGGCTCCTGCAGGCGGCTGGTGCTGCTGGGATGTCACAATCTCCTCCCTTCAGCTCTGCTTTGTTTTGTCTGTACTGGGGGTACACCAGTGTGGGGCTTCACACTGACCGCAGGGGTTTTGGTGGTGGAGCCCCCTTTTCACCAGAGATAAAAGCACTTGGGTGTACATCGCCCGAGCACCCAAGGGTTTGGGCTGCTGGCACCCGATGCCGCTCAGGGATGGAGAGACATGACAGGCTCAGTAAAGATGGGCAAATCCAAGCAATGATGGTTCTGAGCTTCTGACTTCCTTCTGCTAGTCTCTACCTGCCCTAGCTAGGGACCTTATACTTCTCAGGAACAGTGATGTATTGCTAAAATTCCCTTAAAATATTCCCTTAAAACTGCTCTCCCTGGTGCTCAGTGGGATGTGTGCTGCCAAGGTGGCACCAAACACGTTCATGGCGGTTCCAGCTGAGGGGCTTCCCCTCCGGCGCAGGCGGCAGCGCGTGCGGCTCTGCACGGAGCAGGGGACTCGTTGGGCCGCAGGGTGTTGCGCAGGACGGATCCCAGCTCTGTCCATTGCTGCGGGAAGGCTCCTTTCCCGCGGGGATGCCCTGGTTGGTGTTGCAGTAACCATTCCCTCGCCTCTGCGCAGCAAATCCCTGTGCCGGGGCATCACACAGATCTAAGCACCGCTGTGTAATGGAGCCAGAATATCACGGGTTTGGCGGGGATGGAAGAGTGAAATGAGAAACACAGGATTGCTGGGAGGTGCCATACAGAGCTAGGGCAGGGCGTGGGAGCCCCCTGGCATGGGGTGGCYGGGGACTTGCCATGCACGAGGTTAATGCCATCAACTCCCTTGCCCTGCATGTCCTTTGTAGGGCAGTGGCCGAGGTATTGAACAGGACTAAGGGCAGCACTGAGCGGGCACACACCAAGGTATCAAACAGGACTAACGGTATGTCCAGAGTGGGCAAACACCACCTGGGTGCCTGGTGCTCGATCCTCTGGCCTCGCTGCCTGCCATGCCTGTGCCCCTTATTTCCCGCTCGCTTCCCCCAGCAGAAGCACGTTGTGGTCAGCCTGGAATTACACCCAGGCTTGGCATGCAGTAGAAACGTCTGGCTTTCCACAAAATGCCAGTTAGTGGAGGATAAATAACAGTTATGCTGTTTATGATCCCCAAACTTCGGCTGACTTCTAGCTAAAATTACATATCTGTCTCGTGTGTTTGTTTTTGTTACTTGTGTCAGGAGTAGAGTCCAAAATACCCCGGACCCCACAACGGCTTTGGGAATATCACGTTTTCAGGCCAGCGGCTGCCTCATGCTATTAATGATTTTAGACTTCTTGAAAACAAGGAAAAAGAAAAAATTGGCTAAATAGACTAAGTTAAATGTAGGAGCTCTTTAACACCATTGCAGGTCTTTGTGAGCGATCAAAGCGCCTGGGTGGCTTGTCCAGGGGCTGAGCTCCCGCTCCGAGGTCCAGCTTAATAATGCAGCTCCTTAGGTAAACAAGGGGCTGCGCAGAGCGCCGGGGCCGTGACGACGGAAAAGATCCGGTGTTCTCTTCCCGCTGCCGAGCCGGCTGCTGATGGACATCTGTCTGTAAAACATTGGGCCTTTTCTTGTTTTTAATGCCAGAAAGGCCTTTTCCTGGAGACCACCACTGAATAGTGCTGGGCCAGGGCAGCTCCTTCGCAATCCAAACAGAGAGCAAGTGAGCATAGAGGATCCATTACCGCGAGCTCGACTGGAGCTTCCTCGCCCGCGAGGAGCGYGCGCGGCCCAGGGCCATTCACGCGGGGCCCCCACGAAAACATCCTCATCTTGCCCGCCAAAAGTGGCGCCTCTGCCCGCCCAACAAAAATAATCCCCTAGGAAGGATAACAGGAACTCGGCTCGCAGAATGGGTCCGTGGGAACAGATGTGATCCCGGCCTCCAGGGCTGCTCTGCCTCGAGGCAAGAGGCCCCATCAGTCCGCGGAGCCACGCGGTGCTGGGGAGCATCTCTCTGGCATCAGTGTTTGGGCTCCTGCACCTGCCACTGAACTGACCTCCAGCAGAGCCAAGTTCCAGGTCCCTGTGAGCCTTCGCCAGCATCGCTGCTCTGCAGAGCTGCAGCAGAKGCCGCAGCACCGCGGCCGTCCCCGCCGAGGGGGTTAAGCCCTGTTTGTGCTGCCAGGTGGCCTCTCGGTGTCCCCTGAGCACGGGCAGGTCTCCTGTGCCTGCTGAGCGTGTGGGCAGCAAGGGCAGCCCCGCAGGTGGGGCAGAGCCCCCTGCCCTCGCCTGGCTCCCTCCTCCCCGCTTCTTCCATGGGAGAAAAGCGGGACTTCCTCCTGCTAACACCCAGCAGCTGGCAAGTTGCAGCAAACTGGAGCGATTCCTATTTCTTTTTTTTCCTTCCCTGAAGAACTGTGATAAAAATAACCCTGGGGGAAAGCAAAAGAAAAAAGAAAAAAGAAAAAAGAAAAAAGAAAAAAGAAAAAAGAAAAAAGAAAAAAGAAAAAAGAAAAAAGAAAAAAGAAAAAAGAAAAAAGAAAAAAAAGAAAAAGAAAAAGAAAAAGAAAAAGAAAAAGAAAAAGAAAAAGAAAAAGAAAAAGAAAAAGAAAAAGAAAAAGAAAAAGAAAAAGAAAAAGAAAAAGAAAAAGAAAAAGAAAAAGAGCCACAATCCAGCACTCAAATCCCCGGAGGCCTGACGCAACCCTTGCCCGCGGGAGCACCGGCACCGCAATGCAGATCTGAGCCCTCCCCAAGAAAAATAGGAAGCAGGCTGGGAAGGGAAGGGCGCTCGCGCCGGCGGGAGGGTGCACGGCGCTCGTGGCGCTCCAGGTATTTATTTTACACCCCGGCGCTAGGTCTGAGCCGCCGAATGTAAAAACAATCAGGAGGCTGAAGTGTAAATTCTCCCTGCTGATTTATTTACTGTTGTGTTTTTATAGCACCACATGGCTCTGAGTTTGCACGGGGCCCATTCAAGCAAAACCCGTGTCATACACCGCCGGCGAAACGAATGACTTTATAAATTCCCTACAATAATAATCCCGCGCACAGGAATGCGCGCAGAGAACACCCAGGCGGGGCTGGAATGTTTTAAGAATATAAGATTGTGCTTTTCTGGTCGGGGAAGCACATTTCTCCCAGGGCCGTGCGGTGCGGCCGAGGCTCCAGGCCTGTCTGCCCGCCACCTGCAACGAGCCCTCGGGGACACGCTGCTCGGGCCACCCAAACCGCACACTGGGCAGCAGGGCAGCCGCGCCAGCCCGGCCCGGCGCAGCCTCCGGGAAAGCCGGGAGGGGCTTTGATAGGAAAACCATCTGAAGGCGGCTCTCTAATCCTGGATACTGGTTAAAGCACCTTTAGGGGGCTGAGCGCCCCGGGAGCCGGGTCCCCGCTCTCGCCCATTGGGAATGCAGCTGAGCTGCCGATTCCTSGGGGTGAGAAGACGGCTCCAGCGGGTGCCCAGGAGTGAGGAGGAGAGGGGGAAGCGTGTGCGAGGCAGTCCTGTGCCCTTTGCTGGGCAGCCCCGGAGCTTGGCGGGAGGAGGCCGATGGCCGGACCTACTCCACTGTCCTCCCTGCCAGGACAAACCCTCACATCCCTGAGGCTGCTCCCAGCCCTTGCAGGGTCCTTAACAGCTCCATGTAGCTCTGCGACCCAGGAAAAGGCCATGTTGGCTCCGGCTCTGCACATCTCTGCCCTCCTGGGTACCCTGAGAGCAGGGCAACAAGTAGCTGCAAAACTGCTTGGCATGCGGGGCAAAAAGGAGGTGGCGCTGGTCCTATGCTCCCAGGGCACGTGAGCATGAAAGCCTCGGAGCCGGCGCTCCCAAGGTGCCTAAAGGCCTGGCACAAGGGGTGGGTCAGCAGTGGGTCCCTTTGGTCAGGCAGCGTCGGATCCGGCCCCCAGCAGGTGGAGGGGCAGCCTATGTGGGGGAGCAGGGCACCTCGGCCAGCACTGCAGGGCCAGCGCCGGTCGGCAGCAAGTGTGAGCGCAGTGGGGCAGTCCCGCGCATGCCCATGCGCTGCCTGCTGCCCTGCGAGGCGCCCGCGCAGCGCTGTCATTGATGGGGCTGCTCGTTAACCACAATCCCGACACTTGGCTCTCAACGGCCGATAATCCGGCCAGGCTGGCCCTGGTGCGGCCCCCCCCTCCCGTGCATGGTTTTTGGTGGCGGGGGGTTCAAATAAAGCCGACAGCCRCAGAGGCGAGAGCTGCCCGGGGATGCCGGGGCGGCGCTGAGGCCCGGGGCAGGTGCTCGGCCGCAGCCAGCTGTGCACACACGGACCCTAAGCAGCCAGTATTAGKTTGTGACAGCTGCAGCCGGCTCTGAAATAAGCACCGAGCATGAAGAGATTATGACAGATTTCGCTTGTATTATGAAACTGATTTTGCATCATAAGAGACAAAAAAAAAAAAAAAAGTTGTCTGCCCCTCAAAGGGCTGGAAACTCTGGGCTGGGTTGGGCTGTGGTGGCTGCAGGGGCTGTGCTCCCAGAGCACCTCCTTGGCCGCCCTCCTTGGTGGGAGGCTGCTCCCCTACCCTGGGTCCCTGGTGAAGGCGGCGCTCGTGTGCGGTTCCCAGAGCACACCAGCCTGCYGGGATGGGCCCAGGCTTCCTGCACGGACACCAGGTGTCGGTGGCGGGGACATCCGCACGGGGAAGCAGGATGCCCCGCGGGCTTCGCGCTCACCTCGCCGCATTATGTAGCCGCTGGGGTTATGGGAAAGAGCCGGCGCCCTCCAGGAACCGACAGCGGGACCCCATCCTGTTATCACGCTCCGCGATGGCCCATCAGGAAATGACATAAATACTCGCCGTGCTCCCTATTTTATTTTTCCCTATTGTGCGGCATCTTTTTTGTTTGGCTTCGCCAATGCCGTGTCCTGGCTCCCCACATCCTGCTGGGCACAGGTTCCGTCGTCGAGGTGGCCAGAGGATGCGGGTTAACGGGGTTGCCCGTGCACGGCACATCGGGCACCGTGCAACGCTGGGCAACATGGGTTTGCACTGGTGCTGCTGCCGTGACCCAGAGGCAGCTCCAGGACAGCAACTCTGCACAACAGCCCCCATCCRTCCTGCAGCCCCTTCGCTTTCATCCCTGGCTCCTGAGAGCCYGACAGATAAAAAGCCAAGGCGACTGTCATAGGGCGATGCGCTGATTTACAACGGCACAGTGTGAAGTGCTCCTAGCTTAGCTACCAGCTGTTTGGTTAATTCCCTATTTCTCACATAATCTGTGTATTTTTGCACCCATGAGGGCAGGCTCTGTGATATACGACGGGGAGCTCCTTCATTAATCACGTGTGAGCGAAAGCATCAACTGGTTTTATGGTTCTCAGAGTGCCAGGCCCCAGGAACCGGCCGGGGCCGGGCTGCAGGCCCTCGTGCCGTGTGTCTCGCGGCTCCCTGTAGCGCGCTCGGAGCTCACTGCGCAGCAGGAGCGGCTCCGCGACTGCCTGCAGTGCCCTGGGCTGCCAGCGTCACCACCCGCCTGAACACGGGGATGTCTGGGTGCTGCATGATGTGACTGAGGCCCAGTGAAGCCAGCGACGCTCCTCACACCTCAAGAAACAAAACTCTCATTTTTTCTTACAACAGCGTCACTGGAGCTCTCCTCCTGCTGAATGTTACATTTATGTTTTGGGTGTCAAGGAGGGTTTTTCACTATTTCTGCCCATCATAGCTGAGAGAAACTGAGGCCAAGGGTGACTAGGCAGTGGGTAAGCTGGCAGCACGCGACGCATTGGAAGCAGCCCTGGGTGATGTCGGGGATGGAGCCGGGAAGTGCCCAGCGCCTCCTCCTCACACGATGCTCCTGGGCCTGCAGCGCTGCCAGGGCAAAGCCRCGCTGCGAAAGAAATGACTCAGCTCCTGCGGGCTCCCCTTCATCTGTGATTCCTATTGAACACAGGGAGTATCCCGCCGGGGCTGGGGCTTTTTTGGAAGGAAAGGGTGTAACCAATTCATTAGCTCACCCTGGCATCCCTGATTTGCATAGGATGCTTCTGCGCTGTAACTCTAGAGCAGCGGCCGTAATTATAAACACATGACAGGGAATGGCGAGGGTGCTGAAAGCCCCTGTAATCCCACATGGGGTAATGTGCTGACGGACGAGCTGTGGTTGCAGGAGCGCGGGCCCGGGGCAGCCTGCTGGGCTCCCACACGCCGCGGAAACCCCCCGGCGCGACCGTGCCGCAGCTCTCGCCGCAGGGATCCCGCTGCTCTGCGCAGCCCTCCCGACTCATAGCCCTTGCAACCAGGCAGCGGAGAAAATAAAATATTGCCTCTACGAAACGCCGTCATCCACCCCCCCGACCGGAGCCTGTGATCCCGCACRTGCAGTCTAGACAGCCCGTGTCTTGGTCCTGTTGCGGGGGGACACCGGGGCAGCTGGGCTGTGAGGGTGGCAGGGCCATCTCTGTTGTCCTCTGGCCTTGAGGACACCTGGGTACACAGCAGAGCCACTCCGGGGCTGATCCAACCCATGTCAACTTCCAAGTCCCTTTGCTGCATCTAGTATCATAGGCGTGCCCCCGCTAGCTCTCAACCCTGAATATCCCCTTAAATATCTTATTTGGATGCCCTTTTTTTTTTTTTTCTCAAACCACCTTCCTATCTTAGTGTCATCAGAGTCACCTTGGATTGAGAACCTGCCGTGGTACTGACTCCCATCACACACACGCAGACCACTGATTTGTGCAAGGGTGTGTTATAAATGGCATGGTATGTCTGTAAATCCTGGAGCTGCGGGGTTGATCTCACAGCTTTTTCCATGAGCTGATACACAAACTACTTTGAAGTCTGCAAACATTTTGCTGGATCTCAGCACCTTCCATATAGCCTGGAGGGCTATGGGTGAGACTGCTGTGCCGCACTGGGCTCATCTGCTTGGGGAGCTGTTGGATCCTTCTCCTTTCTTGTTCCAGATGAATGTGGATTTCTGGCCTGATCTCGGTGCCCCGGATGCTCCTGACCCAGCTGCAGATAAGACTGCAGTGACTTCACTGTCTTGCTCCTTTGAGGAGTTTGCATCATGATTTTTCCATTATCCCCACATTTTGTTTTGCATTCGTCTTCCAACTGCACTTGTTTAGACAGGCAAATAGAGAGAAGGGATATATAGCTTCGGGGGAAGAGAATTTGTTTCTAAGCTCTAGATTCCTCTGTGCATTTGGATTTTATTCTACTTCTTTTTCCTTTTATCTGAAAGCTTGGAAAGCCAGAAATAATCTGTATTAAGTTATTAATGTTCAAAACATTTGCAAGAAAAAAAGAAGCTGTGTATTTCAAAGTCAGCTCCTATTTATTTGGTCGACGTGATTCAGATTAATTGTTCGTTGTCTAGTCTGATAGTTTGTGTTTGATGCAGACCTGTAGATCAAAGGAGATACAAGAATCTTTTCTCGGATTAGGAATAAAGAGTTTTTCTAAAACAGACCTTTTCCTCCTCTAAGCAATTAGTAGTTATCTTTTATGCTTAAAGGCATAGGCATTTTTAGCATCCATCCATCCATCCATCCATCCATCCATCCATCCATCCATCCATCCATCCATCCATCCATTTCTCTATGCATGTGTGTATATATCTTCTCTATCTCAGTACAGTACAACTATCCTTCTCAAACACAAAGAAGTTTATGTTGCTGACATGAAATGACCAATATCCACTGCACTCAGGTTTCTACACATATTTTGAGAATGATTTCCATGATCTAACTGCTGCAATGCAAAAAAAAAAAAAAAAAAAAAAAAAAAAAAAATTCCTTTTATCATGTCCTACTTCCTTTTGTTAGTGGAAATACCTGATGTCCCATGAGATCCTTGAAAGCTCTCATGCCGGCCTTTTGTGTACTCCTATTGCTTTCGGAATTATCCTTGCAATTTCCTGCCCGCTACCTCAGGGCTGTTGGATATTTTTGTGGTGCAAGTTAAAAGAGGAAGGGCAGTGGGAGCTCTTTACTGTAGAAAGGTCTGAGGAGCAGTTTGAATTGCTGCTTGGCATTTTCTCCGGTGCTTAAAGCATACACATCTYCTTAGATGTCCTGCCAAGTCTGCTCCCAGGCTCCTACACAAGCTCCTGCTTCCAGTTTCACCTCAAATTTCTCTCYTCCTCACGAAACATTGCTGTTAGTTTGGAGCAGTCCATTTCTGTTGGCTTGTCCTGGTCCTTCAGGAATGTGTTGAAGGGATGCGGAGGAATGGAYGGTCCTTCATCGTGCGCCCCGGGCTTCTCAGGAGCACCATATTCGTTGGCTGTGAGAAACTCAGGCCCTACCTAGAGGTGCCCAGGTTCAAGGACCAGGGCTGAATCCCACTCGTTTAACACAGCCCTCGCCCAGCAGATTTCCTGAGAAATGCAGGGAGGAAATGCTGAGGTGCCTAATGACTACGTGTCAAAGCCGTTCAGCATCCCCAAACCTGGAAACCCAATGAAGTCATTGGCCCTGTAGGATGGATGTTCATGCATTAAATGTGACACAGTGAAAAAGGCATTACTGGAGGAATAGCTCTGTTAAGTTCATACTTTCTTGTGGTTATGGATTATGTGTTTAACAGATTTCTACTCTATTGTCCTATAATTCCCCTCAGTAGGGAGGCTTATTTTAGCCAAATGGACCACATTTTTCCTTGTTTTTCTAAGAGCAAGCCATCTGTGCACCAGGAAAATTTTTATGGGCTATGAAGGAACACTTATAGGTGCAAAGTATCAACATTCCTGTAAAATTAAATTAATTACCTGTTGGGAACAAGGATTTCTTTTTTCCATGGTTTGACTGAAATTCCCAGGTCTGCCGTCCAGTTCCCTTCCAAACTGAAAACTTAATCATATTCATCAAGGTTAAAGGCATTTCCACTTGCTACTCAAAACACAGCAGCTCCCCTTTGTCCTTATCGTGGTGCTGTTCAATCACTCACTGCCATGAAGGAATGGACTTGGCTGGGGGACGGGGACGACTCATGTGCTTCCTCTGAATCAGATCCCACCTTCCTTCCTCTAACAGTCACTGCAGCATCTTTCATTGCCCAGGGTCCAAAAGTGAAGCCTCTCCCACAAAGAAACAAGATGTTCAGAGATGCAAATGCAGATGATTCCCTATCATGTTTTCCCTGGCTCATCTCTCCTTCAGGGACCTCTCACTGGAGGTCCTTCAGCTATATAGCGCATGGGCTGCTATCCTATCATGTCCTTTTGCCTAAAGCGAGTCCATAGCCTCACAGAGCAGACCTACTTTGGCAGGGATATGCTCAAAATTCAGTGAAAGTATAAGGATATCCCACCATGAGATATACTTTCAGCAGAAAGTACCCCAGCATGGAAGGAAAGGTAGGTTGCAAAATGGACATGGAACTCTGCAGCATAAATCCAAGAAGCCACTTCTTGAACTTAAACTTCAAACATTTTAGTGACCTAATATCACAGAAATCACAACAATAACAAAAGGTGAGATCCTTAGCAAACACCTTCCCAGTTGTTAAAACAGTTAAAAGGATCCAGACAGCAAAAGTTTGGCCAAATCAACTTGAGAAGCCAACCATGTAGCCATCTAATCACTGCCTTCATTAGGCTCTAGAAAACATGTGTGTGAGACTGCAGTTATGTGTTGGCCAGATATGTATCCCACCTCGAGGATAACATACTCCTCTGTACTCAGTCTCAATCACCAGGGTAAACTCTCTCTGGTCCTCTCAGCACTTGTATGTTATAACCATCTGAGGCAGAAAGAAGCATTTAAAGCTAGAAGTTACTCACTTTTACACTCTTCCAGTTGGCTCTGGAGCCTTCCCTGCGAAGTTGCCTCAGGAGATCATTAGAGATGGAGAATTCACATGTCCCCTCAAGCCCTGAAGTGCAGAAATTATCCTTACATCCCAATGGGCAAGTGTCTCCAGCTGAGCTGTAACCATCTTGGCCAAGGGTTCTACCACTTCACTTGGAAGATAATTAGATGTCACCAGTTTGACTTCCCTTAGCTTAGCCTATTGCTTAGCCTGAGATACCATGGTGTTAATGTAAGCTGGTGACCAGGTTTATGGATGGACCTGAGTTGTCCCAACAGGAATTCCTTGCTGAGTTGCGCTGGTCCAGGAGTGAACAATGGCTTGTGGCTCTCAGCAACATGGCACCTCTGAGACAATTTTGTGATCATGTTCACACAGAAGGAGGAGTTTTCTTTTCTTTTTTTTTTTTTTTTTTTTGTCCATGTGACACACACTGAAGGATCCCTGAAATATTAAAATAAACAGAAAGCTTGACTTGCAGAACCTGTCTGCTAAGCCAGGAATCACATTTCTTGTTGCAGTTTCAAACCGTCATCCACAGACTTGTAAAACATTGACAAAAACCTCTTTGCCCCAGAGCTTTCAACAAAAACAACAGCCCGGTACTTGCACCCATCCCTGAAAGAGCAAATATTTTAGAATCTGCTCCTGCTCCACTTGCCTTGCTTTTACTCCTACAAAAGGAGGGACTCAGAGCACATTCTCCTTTGTAACTTCAATTCCTTTTCCATTCATTCTCTTATAGCTGATTTAAGGATTAGAAGGCCCCAACATGCCAGATGTGGGGGAAGCAAGCTTAATGGATGTAGTAAAAGAAATGTAAGGAAACCTCCTGATCTGAAGGCCATTTCCTGCTAGCTCTCATCACGAGGGCTTTCAAGGAGCACCGCACGGTCGCCTGTGTGACGGAGCGCTGCTACCTCATCGAGTGGGACTGTTCCCAAGCCAGCTTGTTACTACAAGGCGCAGTAAAGCACAGAGTGCCCCTTGGGACACAGATCCCTATCTAGATTCTGGATGGATCTGAATCGATGCTCCATATATATTAGCTGTCTAATCTTCCTTCCTCAAGGACCTCATGGACTAAATAGGTACAAGAGGAGAGCACACCACATACACCATGGCCAACTTGGTCAGTCTTTCACCCGGGAAGTTTGTGGCAAAGCCAGGAATTCTACCCAGCTATAAATAACAAGCGTTTATGTCCTGCACGTTAGACATAACTGCTTCTCCGCTCTTGGAGACACTGATAAAATGCCTGCTGCTGTTTCTACTGTGAAAAGAGAGGGACTTTCCTAGATTACTTTATCAGGAAAAAAATCTAAGTAAGCAGAAATCATGGAGAGTATTGTTTGTTAGGTATGAGCCTCATAATAATAGAAGATTTCTTTTATCTTCTAAGACTTTCTGATATTAGATAGACACTCAGAAGGGTGCTGGAAATGCCTTACGCAGCTTAGAGGTTGGCTTGTGAGGTTATGCAGGGTTTTTAGGGGGTGATGTTTTATGAAACACAGCCCAGAGCCTTTTATCCTCGTGTTTGGAATGAAGATTCAGCTTAAATGATATCCTCAGAAGTGACCAGCTCTTGAACTGAAAAGAAACTGTCATTTTCAACATCTCCAGGGTCCCAGTTAGATCTTCAGGGTCCCACTCCAGACTTGACCCCTCAGCAATCCTAAGCGTTGAGATCTGAGACGATAAGAACATGCAGTTTAGTTCTACACAACTCCAAGAGATGCAGCTGCCCATATTCTACCTATAGGACCAACAACTGTCACAGCAGCTGCTGGCAGAGCATCCCAGCTGAGGGCTCCATGTATCCCAGACTCAATTCTCTTGAAATGAGAATTGAGCCTGGGAATGGCCTGGAGTCCTGGGAATGGCCTGGAGTCCAGGCCTAAAACTGTCTGTAGTTTCAGAGCACAGTGCAGAGCACAGTGCAGAGTTCCAGTGTCTGGTCAAACCAAGAATGTCTCCCTCAATGGCAGGAGCAGTGAGAGAGAAGAACTGAGCTGTCTTTTAGCAGCACAGCTAAGCCGAGCCCCTGTACGGGAAAACTTGTGCCTGGGGGATGTTTGCCTTGAGTTTAAGAGCGAGAACGGCGCCTCCAAGCCACTGCGTCTGAAGAAGTCAGGAGAGCTCAGGACTTTACATCTCAGCAACTCAGCAGAGAGGTGCTGGAAACGTGGTGGGGCACAGGAGGGAACAGAGTTGTAYGCTTTTATTAGGTGCGGTGATCACAAATGCACTCAGCAATGGCTACGTGATYGGTGTCTGGGGAAAACTCACTCCAGAACTGGCGCCTAGGGAAACGAGCTCTCCAAATCGTAAAGCTCAAGAGCTTTCCTGAGAAAATAAGTCAGCCTTGGCTTTACTGAATACTGCAGGAGATGCAGTGGGAGAATTTGTTTCGCTTGAGTCAGCAGATCATTGCTAAGTCCCTGCCTGGGCTAATCCATACGCAGTGGGCATATCCACCCAGCTCCCAGGCCTCTTCAGGCACCAGCTTGGTGGCTTGCAAGTCTTGGGAGCAACACATGAGATTCTGTACCAAAACTGCCAGCTGAGAGCTTCCAAGGAGCTCTGAGAGATCCCCCTGGCCTGTTCCCTCTCACATCCTCTGACTCACTGGCTGTGACCCCTCTGCAGATGTGTAAATGGCACCTGAGAGGCCTGTGTGCAGGGCTGGTAATTTGTCCTCACCCAGTCTATCCCCCACTGGTATGCAGAAACAGGCTTGGTGTGAGAAATGTGTCCCTGGCATGAAGCCAGGGACCAAACAGACAAAGAAATAATGTTTACCCCCAGGGCCTTTCTGACAAACAATAAAAAAGCAATAGAGTCAAGATAGATTACGCGTCAGCTAAAATATTACCTCTTCCTGCCAATTCTTATAAAAGGAGGCAAAGCTGCTCTTTACGCTGAACTAAAACTGCTGTTAAAATACTCAAGGAAAATAATCATTTAGACAGCATCTTTCCTTTTAGCCAATGACATTAATATTCTTGTTAAACCTTTATTGTGACAGTCTGCTCTACACGATGCACCAGGCGGTTTGCTCTGTTTGAACACAGATGTGCACAGAGGGCTGGAYGACTTGCAGCCAGAGATGAATGGCCTGGTGATAGCATCAGGTGGCCAGAGAGCTTTGCAAGCAGAGGAATGGCCTAAAGCCCCTTCTGGCAGCCACTGAAATCAGCGCTAGGTTGGCTGGTGGCTCCTAGGCACAGCCCCTTGCAAAGGCCCCATGGAAGGCCTTGGGCACCACAGGTTGCACGAGGCTGTGACCGCCAAGTGGACTTCACCCGAGCCACCAAATCGCATGGTGGTGCCCAGCTGGATGCCCGCGCTCACCTGAATGGGTCTGGGCCATAAGGAGATGAATAGGCACTGGGTGAATAAACTTCAATAGACCTGGCTCTGTTGTTGTGTGGAGGGTGAGGCCTATGATTTATTACTTACAAGAATTTGGACAGCCGCTGGCTTAGTGTGAAAACGCTGGCAGTTGTCAGTGAATTCATGAACTTTACACACATGATTATCGATGACTTTTATTAGCAAACACTACTGGGTATCCACCCTTTTGAAACAATGTCTAGGAAAAGCCAAACTACATGGGATTGAGCTGGCACACCAAATGCTGCCATTTGTGAATAACCCACAGTCAGAGATTTGTCTGCTAATGGCTCATCAACAGCAGGAAAAGCTTCTGCTTAGGAACAGGAAAAGAGTAGGGCTTAAGCCTCTGCCAAGCCTGGGTAAGTCTTCAGGACACACCCTCTAAGCAGCGTTCAACAACCACAAAGCAGCACCAAGCCATAATTCTCCATTAGTTTTGATGACCATCATGCAGAGTCACTGTGAATGTGTTTGCCAATGCACAAGACGACAAAGGAGAGCCATGCCTACAACTCCAGTGAAAAATATGATTGGCTTTATACCTAGCAGTAACTCTAGCAGTAGTTGCTAAAGGTATCTACCATCATACGCTTCTTCAGGATCATGACAACTACAAAAGCACCGGAGTACTTGCAGCCAAGATACACTTGTTGTTGTTGTCTTTAACCGTGTCTTTATACAGGAAAGAAGAGAAATGAAGAATGAATGTACCTTGACAATGGAAATCTGCATTACTTGAGGAGCTACTCAAGGATGTAGACTTTGAAAATAGAGTTATTTCCAGTACTGAAACCCTGCTGTAGCTACAGATCACTCTCCTCTCTCTGAGACCTGCACATATCGTCACTGGAAAGCAGCTGGCAGATGAGATAAGCTTGAGACAGCTTTCTTGGCTTGGTGAGCATAAAACTTCCTTTTATAGAAAGCTGTTTGCAGCACTCAGCAGGACCTCATTTGGAAACTGCGCTTCCATGTTGATGATCAGACAAAAATAAATGTTTCTGTGACTCAACTAGATCCTACTTACACCCCYGCCTACCTGTCTGCACCCGCACATCTGACAGCGAGACAAAATGTTACTCACAAACATCTGCACCTGAAATGGAGAGTTCAGAGTGGGTGACACATGAACTATGACACATTTGAATTAAGACAATAACATCATTTAGTTCAGAGCTGGGGTCCCTGCCCTCCCGAAGCCCCCCGTTGGCATTTACACAGCAGGGAGCAGATAGCGGCACGTGACGCTGCCGCACACACGCTGGACACCACGTGTTGCAGAAAGGCCCAGCTTATTCAATGGAGCCAGCTCAATGCTCGCCGGTGTCGCAGCGCTGGTCTAAGAGACCTTTCACATCTCGATTAAGTACTTCCACATATGTTTAATCAAAACCTATTGAGGGACAAAGCACAGTGGAAATCAAAACCCTTCAGTTTAATGGAGCTTAAGAGTGTGGTTGAATTGGGGTATTGACATAACCACTCCTGCCCTGTGTGAGAGGAAAAGTAAAAACAGCCTTCCAAAATAAGAACATTGGTGTAAAACTAGGAGAAGCATATCTAGAAGCAACAAATCTCACTATAGCTAAAGATGGCCAGGCCATCAGTCAGGAAGCAATGCCATAAATACCAATTTCTGTTATGAAACAGAACAGAAAAGGAAGCGGCATAGGTATCCCTTACAGCGAACATGACATTCTCCCTAGTCCGTCTGAAACCAAGGAGAACTTTCGACAAGCAGCAGTCAGATGATATATTTTTAAGATAGCAGAACTGGGAGCAGTGTGATCTGCTACTGTTGCTTTTAAGGAAATTCGGGACGGAGGGAAATTCCACGAGACTGCACAGAATTGCAAATCATGCCAACATTTGAACGGGGCGGTCGGGAAACCCCAGGTGGTATTAAGTCAGTTAATCTGGTATTGATTCTGATTTCAGCTGTGGAAAAAGTGATACTGGATACAAGCATTAAAGAGCTAAAAGGTAGCATATTTCATGCCAGTCAGCGTGATTTTGTGGAAAATAGATTTTGTCAAACTAATGTTATATTGTTTTTTGACTTACAAGCTTTCCTAATAAAAATACGTGCGCTGCTGTAATACAGAGCGCTTCCTGTAAGACGTAACGCTCAGTCCTGCAGGATGTTCTGATAAAAATAGCAAGCGGTCTGCAAAGTGGTGCAGCATTTATTAAGTTGATTAAAATTAAGGAATGAATAGAAGACAAAATAGGTATAAATGAGGAACTGTAATTAAATAAGGCTGTTTCTAATGGGGGTCTTGGGCTTGAAGGGCTTGTAGGTCTTGAAGAAGGGCTGTCCAGTTTCTGAGGACACGTTAGCAGATGGAGATGTACATAGAGGCAACACCTCCAACTGGCTCAGCAAGTGACTGCAGCACCGGGCAGCAGGAACAAGGAGCAGCTCCATAAAGGGCCGTAGAGTCACAGCTCCTTCGACTGATGTGCACTTTAATTGGAACAAATCAAGAATCAAACAAGCAATGGTGAAGAGTGGAAGTCTTACAGATGTGAGGATGTAAAGAAATTAGAAGGCACTTGGGGAGCACAAAAGCAGCACTGCACAACTATGACTTAGAATATTTGAACTGACAAAGGGGAGACTATCAAGTAGCAGATGGAAAGGGTCACTGTCTGTGCCTGAGGTATTAGTGAGACCATTCCTAGGATTTTCAATCCTGTTCTTGTATCTATTCTTCAAAAGGATRTGGAGAAAATTGGGAAGTACTCAAGAAATGAATCTGAATGAGGGAAGGTTGGAAACCATGCCATAGAACGAAAGCTTTATGGTACGTAATCTGTGCAGCTCATCCAGCAGAAGCTGAGAACAGACCTTGGGGAAAGCTCCAACATTTTAAAATTCCTTTCTTTTTCTTTTTTTTTTTTTTTGTTTGGAATGGAACCAAGTTTAAAACCTGACATCTTTCATGAGATGGATCTTCTGTCCTTCAAGCTGTTCTCATCAGAGTGACCCTAAAATCTAATGAAACCTACACCAATGGTAACATGAAGCTGAATTTTAACTGGAGATTGATTACACTTCTTTCTAGGCAAATCATTTGCTGGTTCATGGAGCTACAGAATTACACACCCTGATGTCATGAGCAATTTATCCTTGCATCCAAAGAGGCCATGTGGCCAAGCAGCAGTTAGAGGAGGAGAGGACTAAGCTGTGAGCATCCTGGGCTCTAATCCCACCTAAGCCCCTGCCCAACATGTTGAACCTGAGCAAGTCACTTAACCCCACTACCCCCCAGCCCAGCTGTAGAACTGTGCAAAAAGCAAGATCTTGTTGAAAAACAGATGTTGCATCTCAGCTGAGCTTTGCTGGGTAAATATACATTTCTAAGAAGTAACTCAATGAAAACACCTGCTGGGGCATGCAAGGAAGTGGACGGATGGAGACGGTTGGGTATGAACTCATGCTGTTCATGTGGATTCCTAGGGAGAAAGCAGGGAGCTTTTCCCTGATGATAATTGTATCCCACTCCCATCCAATTCTCAATGATGACAAGTGGATCTTTGCCAAGAGCCAAATCTTCTGGTCTGGCCTCCTGTGACGTCTCCCTTCCCCCTGACAGAGGTGGCGGGTGGGAGACACTTGGTCTTTCCATCATTTGGCTTGGAGCACCCCAGGGCCACTGGAAAGCCCTGGGTTTCAGTTCAYATTTATTCATGCGCTCGTTTTTCTTGCCTGGTGAATGGTGCATGTCAATATTTAGTCATTGCTGTGGAAACGGCAACAGTCATGCAAAGGGAAAGGAAAAAAAGAGGAGGGAAGGAATAGAAAACAGCATTTTAAAGCATTTTGGATGTGCCTGCACAATGGAATCAGGAATATGAGTTCGTTTTGCCCTTGTGCTTGCAAGAGAAAATGGAAAACGGGAATTGAAAAAGGGAAATGGTACCAACCTGCTTACATGAAGCCATGGGCAGAAGAATGGGAGCGAGAGCGTGTGGGATCCCACCAGGCATTGGTGCTGCACGGACACAGCTCCTTGGAGGAAGTGTCAGGCTTTAATTACAAAAACCAGGGAATGTAAAAAAAATCTGCTAATTTTATATTTGAGCTATATTTGATTTGGAAAAAAAAAATGCAGTGAATGTCATCTCCACGTACATGATCTGCTTCCTGAGCAGCAACAGGTTGGGCAAAGGCCCCTTTGGGCCTGCTGTTTCAAGAGCAGGAGCATCCACTGCTGTGATGAGGAGGAAGGGCCATCGGTGCTGTGAAGGTCAGTTATCAGCTGGGGCATTTGGCAGGGTGCATCCCGAATAAAGGCACAGGGATCCGCATGCAGAGGCCTGAGGGAAAGTCTGACCTGAAGACRGAAGAGGTCGACTGCCAGCCTGGGTTTGCCCTCACCAGGCTCTGGTCTTTTCACATGACATTAGCTTTTGTCAAAAAACACCCCATTTCAGTGAACTGTGGAGAAACTGTGGAGAAAGGGGAGACTGCAGCACACCCCCAGGCCTTGGCAATAGTTATAGAATTTGTGTGTGTGTTTAGATCCTTGATTGCAAAACAAAAATGGCATTAAGTTGGCACAAGAAAGGGATTTTATACCTGTCAGCTTCTGCACTGGTCTGCAAATGGCAGAAAGCTTCAGTTTCTGCCAGAAAAGCATCACGGTTCCCAGATGCAGAGCCAGAGAAATGATGTATCTAGACCAAATACAAGAGTTGGATTCTGATTTCAACACAGCTACTCTGCATATAAGCACTGAGTAAGTTTGCAGAGACCCAACACAAGGTAAACCAGTTTCTTGGTACTGAGAAACACAGCAATGAGGCCCATCTCTGTACTCACATCAACAGACAGCTAACGAGCACCAAGCAAAGCCTAGTAAGGAGCTACATTTAAATGCTGCACTGACTTACAAACACTGAAGTCTGAAAAAGGCTCTTGAGGAGGCAGAATATGGGAAATAGAGGCCCAGCATCACTAAGCAGAGCAAAGGCAATGTGTGGGCCTGTCCTCTCCACACACGGGCTCTCCAGACACCCCTCATGATAACTCTGTGCTCCACCCACCTTCTCACGGGGGCAAAGACAAGTCCCCATGTGCAGACCAGTGCTGGATGCAACCCTGGTTCTCCCTGACACTGCCCTGTTTGGCTCCAGCCCAGCAAGGCCCTGGAGTAGCTTTGGGCCAAAGAAGAAAACACCAAATCCCCTGGAGCAGACGGGCAGTGGGATGCCCTTCATGTGAACCTCATTGGGGTCTCACTCTAGCACTCAGGATTGGCTCACACCTTGCAAGTCCTTCCAGAATTTTGCCAACAATTCGTCTTTCTACAGGTGCCAAGTCTTTCTTGGACTCAAACTCATTGGATCCAAACTCTGAGAACTTCTATGGYTCAATCTTTGTGCAGGTTCTTCCCTTTGCTTCTCCGGTTGCCATCAAGGGACTGCAGAAAGCAGCCCTGCGCTTCTGTGCCACGTTCCCTCCAGACCAGCAGTGTCCCTTCCTGGCGCGGGTGTGCGAGTGGTGCCAGGGCCACTCCGTGATTGCTGAGTACACGTAGGCCCTTTTGAATCGCAGGAAGTACGTAAGCTTAGGAGATTACCAGCCCATTATTAACATTTCAGAAAAATATAAAGTGCTTTCCGCTTTATCTGTTTATTCTGTGACTGATAAAATATTAACATTTTTCAGCCTCCACTGAATAATCCCTGGTCCCCATATTCTCAGACAATACGGTGAGCGGGTTAAACGGATCACCCCAAATGAAGCTGTTTCTCTTGGCTACTGTCATACAGGAAGCTGGTGAGAAAAAAAAAAAAAAAAGTTGTTGTTTGTGCAGGATTTAAGCATTTTGAAAAAAAATCTGAAAATGTGATGCTTAGGAAAACATCAGGCAAGTAGTAAAAGTGCTCTGCATATGCGCAGCTGTTTCCTGACCATTTCCACTGCAAGGGCACTTAGTTTACAGGAAATTCCAGTTTACAATGCCAGCCTTCCCTGAAACGGGCTCTGGACTGAGCTGTATTGATCTGCTCTGTGTAACTAGTGGTGCTTGTGATTTCCCCACCTGCAAGTCCATGGGCAGCAGGGACTGTTTTGATCCCATCCTAACTGGTTCAAAGGAAATGGTAGTAAATTCACGTCCGTTTTCTCACTGGGCTGTTATTTCTCCTGGTTAGTTCTGAGGTCCTCTGCCCAGATCAGCGCCTGGCGCAGCCGTAACTGAGTGTGTGAGCCCTCTGGGCAAGGCTCTGGGCATGCATGGAGCAGGACACGCAGCCAGCCCTACTAGAAGCGCCCGTGGAGAGCAACAGAACCCAGACCACAACGCGACGCGCCGGCGCGTTCCCTGGCCGAGGGTCTCCAGCGGCCTCGTCTCTGCATCCAGATTTTGTACCAAGTTCAGAGCAGTTGAGAAACTTAGGATTTCTACCAGCTAAGCTTTCCTGCCTTTTTCTTTTTCCCAAGTTTACAATAACGGCAACAGATGGACAGAAATTACAGTAAGCTCAGGTAAACTCTGAATATTTGGCTTCTGCTCTTGGATAGAAACCCTACTATGCTCCAAGCACCRCTATGGCTCATGGAGGGAGAAACCACACGCAGCCCCAGCCATGCTTGCCACTCATCCGGAGGTGCTGCGAGCGAGACAAGTGCGAGCAGAGTTAGCTGGAGTTCCCATTCTGCTGAGTTGGCAGAAAGCCTCGCAGCAGCAGATGCAGGGGGATTGAGATGATAAATGGWCTCTGGAAAGCAACCCAAACATGTACATACAAATTAGTATTTAACATACAGTTGCTATTTGCAAATTATCCCCTTGTGATTTTGCCCTTGAATGAGAGCAACTGTGTTAGCTGAACAAACAGTAGCAGAGGGAGCTTCAAAAAGGCACTTACCCTCCCGCCAGGGCCGTACCCAAGGCGAGTCTGAACGCCCACCCCATGCACACAACCCCTTCCCAAGCAGTGCCTCCAGAGCCACCTGCCTCTCTCTTCAGCCCTTGCATGGCACAAGAGCCACCCTTGCCCTGAGGAGCTCCAGCACCCTGGGGTCCCGCAGGGCCCCGGGGAGGGGCTCATGCCAGAGCCCTGCGTCGGGACGTGGGTCGCTGGCRAAAGGGAGGCAGGCGGCTGGGCACCCTGCCAGCTGCTTTGGCAGAAGATGAGCTGAGTTGCTGGCCCAGCTATTTCATGGGAAGTGACATCACGGCAGCACATGAATCATAAATAATTTGACMCAGAGAGGAACAAGCCAAGGTGGCCCAACACCTGAGCGCCCCGCCTCCCCATCCGGGGCACCGCGGCGGGCTTGACGTGGCAGGCTGGGCTCGCGTGTGTCTTAGGAAGCCTCCAAAACCCTGGAGCTCCTCCAATGCTTGGCAGCCAAACACAGACCTACCCAGCCTGGCCTGACACCCTTGTGGGGCTCTCCCAGGCTCTCCCATGACCCTACGCCTCTGCAAGAGCGCAAGGCAGGGGTGGAAAAATCAAGGTTGGGTAGCCAGCAATGGATGCTTGGGGCTCCATGGATACTAAGGGGTTGCCTGGCATCAGGAAGGCACTTCCCAGCCAAGGAGACTAGCCAAGGAGCCACCAAGCAGTGCCTGGGCTCCAGAGCAGTGTCCCCTATTGCCCAGCCTTGGGAATGGCTCCCCTGCACGGCGGGACCCCCCAGCAGCAGCAGCAGCAGCAGCAGCAGCAGCAGCAGCAGCAGCAGCAGCAGCTCTATCCTCCCTGCGACCCCCCAGTATTGCAGGAGAGTTTGGAGGTACCAAAAGGGGGTGATACTCAGCAGTCTGCATCTCACTGGTAAGGACTTTTCTGGACTGAACAAGGGGGAATGGATTTACATTTCAGATTAGTTACCTTTGCCTTTGGAGRGAGAACTCTGAGAGAGAGCAAAGCAGCTGCTACCATGATTTAAGGAGGTAAGATGAAGCTGGGAGAGGGACAGATCAGGATTTCTAATATCAACCCTAAAAAATGCTGTTTAGAGGCTAGCAAAGTCTCACTGGGAGTTGACCCATATGCAATTGCATAGCCTGGTGGATGGCATCCAGGTGCAGGAGATCTGGCACTGTAGAGTTTGTCTTCATCAGCAAATTGCACCATTTTAACTTAAGGTACCAGTTTACACTTGAGTCCCAGATGATTCAGCCCCTTGTGTGGATGCTCCTGGAAGACAGGTTGCACTGCAAGTCACTGAAACAGAGCTGTCAACACAGCAGCTCGAGCAGGTTTATAAAAAGAAGCCAACGACTGAAGCCAATGTAACTTCCTCCGCGAGCATCTCTGAGCAGGGAGGTGACTTGCCCAAGCAGGCTGATGGCAGACACGAGCACGGAGCAGGGGCTCTCCAGGCTGCGTTCGCAGCCGAACCCCAGCAACATGCCCAGGTTGGCAACCAGGCCTGGAAACATCCTCTGCGTGTTGAGTCTAGTCCTCTGCAATCACAGACAGCCATGTCATATAAATCCATTTAACTTCATTTACGCTGCTGCTCATCCCTTCAAACCCAGCAGGAATGTCTTAGCCCTTCTCCAGTCTGCTGGCGTCGTCTTTGCTCTCCTTGCCAAAGTGAAAGTCCTCAGGGCAGTGGGACCAATAAATACACATTCCACACCCGCTCAGGAAAACCCGGCTGCTCCGACACGGGGAASAGAAAGCCAAACCCCAGGGAGAGGGAGATCAACACACATCAGCGGGCTGCCTGCGCCGCCGCTGCAAAGAGCCTTCCAGTTGTGTTTGCATTGAAAGTCGCCCCCACACATAAAAGACACTGGTGCCATTGTCCAGGTCTCTGCTGAGATGCATTGTGATGAGAAATGGGGCTTTAGGAGGTGTCTGGTTTAGAAATTCTTAAGAGAGTTGATTTGCTGCCCAAGAAAAGTTTTTTCCATTTTCATTAAAAATGTTGATTTTTTATGAAATGAATTTACTTTTAGCAGAGGGAGATGGTAGCCATTTTTAAAGGGAAATTTTGGTGGCAAAAATGGATGGATGCTGCCTCTGGGGATTTCCTGATAGAGGGGAAAAAAATCTATTTTCCATGAAAAAGAAAACCAAGAAAATTGGGTTTGCCCTGCAGTGCTCCCACGTGTCCCGGTCCCGCAACCGTGTCCCTGTGCGGCTCCGAAGCGCCACCCCACGCCAGGCCCCGCTGCGGGGCTTGTCCTCGCTGTGGGCGCTGCTGGCATGCRGCTCTGTCACGCCGGCTTCGCTTGGACCGGCCACAAGCTGCTTCCAATAAAACCTGACCTCGCTCCTCTGGGTGTAGATGACAGGAACTGGTCCTGGTTTCAGTCACCCTGCTGGGGAACACACAGTACCACCAGCTTAAGGAAAGCAGGAGAAAGGGAGTCAGGAAGCAATAAATCAAGTGTGTTGTTATGACATTGGCTTCTCCTCCAGCAAGCCCTGCTGAAGGTCCTTGGGTTTGAAACCACGCTAAGGGCTGGGCTGGCAGGCCCTGCAGAGGAGTACGGAGTGTTTATTTGTCCTAAGTGCTCTAGAGACAACCAGCTCTGCCGAGGCTGGCTTACACAAAGGCTAATAAATAAAATCAAATGAACTGAAGAATTCAATTTTGGTGACGCTCTGAGACCCCACTGGAAGTCTTTGTGTCAGTAGGCCGGATTATGCAGTCTCCAAATAGGAACGAGTTCATCCCTTGGACAAGAGCAAGGGAGGCAGCTGAGACTGGGAGCAGTGGAAAGTCCCTCATGGTCGGGTGGCAGCTCCTTGGTGCTGCTTCAGTGTGTTATGCTCGTCCTCAGTGCCCTCTCCTGTGTCATTCCCATATGAAAGTAACAAGTCTTGAGGGCTCTTAGCTTCTACTTGAGCAGTGGAGGGGCCAAGGAAGCCAGCCTAGTCTCCTGAAAATCTGGAGTCAGTAGAAATGGGTCTTGCCTACAAAGCACTCCCAGAGGATCCACAAAGCCGGTGCTTCCATGGGCAACATTGCCTGAGAAGCAGAACACTTTGGATATCCACCTTCCACAAGTAGAACTACTYCTTTCAGCTTCACAGTATTTCTGAGATCAAAGTGGCACTGTTACAGGAACGTGTCACCCTGTGACTGCCAGGGAAAGGGATGAGTCCTGGGTCCCAGGCAGCTTTTCTACCTGTTACCTTGTGCTCCCACCCTSACCAAGAACAAAGATGCCCACTTAGTGCCGCAGGGGCCAGCGATGAGACCACACAAGGCGTCTTCAGCCAGAAAGAGGCACTGCTGCGGGTGGGAGGACTGATGAAGTGAGGTGAATGGAGGGCTCTGTCTGCGCATGTTTATAGAGTCTCCAAGGAAAAAAATGTGTTGAATTCAGGGTGACTTCCTCTGTGATGCCTTTACTGGAAAGCAGAAGAGTCTGGGCCAATATAACATGGGCCAACACAATAATATAACCCACGTARCCCTGAGCCACACTGTACTGAACCCAGCTCACCCTGAGGCAAAGGCTCAGGTAATACAGTATTTGTCTAGCACTTTATGGACTCCAAAGCAAATAACTAAACATGCATCTTGAAACCTCAGCTTGTAAAAATGTCAGGTTCCCCTATCTGCAAGAGATTTCTCTTTGATATTTGCTCAGACAGAATGTAAAGTTGCACCAATGAAGCAAATGAGGAAGGAGAAAGAAGTCACACAGACCAATGAAGATTAAGGTCTCATGCAGCCTAGGAGAACAGAGCATCTTGGATACAGCTGTGTCACCTCCCTGGCTCCCACGCATCAATTTATTTGTGGTTGAGAAAAGCAACTGTGCTAAGAAACGGGGAAGATTCTGTTGCGAAAAGGCTCCAAGCCCTCATGGGCTTTGAGAGCAGATGCCCTGTCCTGCACCCTTCCCTCCTCCTCAGTCTGACGGACACCGAGGGTCTCAGCAGGGGCAGTGAGGGATTCCTCTGGGACACGGAAGGGAAGCAGGGCTGGGCTTCATGTCTCTCAGCAGGGTGCTGTGAGCTCCATGTGGCCAGGACCAGCTGCAGAGCGATGCATCTACTGACTGCCCTGTAAAGGAGCACCTGACCTTCTCATACATGCGCAGACCAAGGCTGGGTGGCAGGGCATGGGGAACCAACCCTCCTGTTACGAGAAGATGGTCAGCAAGCCAGTCATAGAATCACAGGATCACTATCATTGGGAAAGACCTTCAAGATCATCAAGTCCAACCACAAACCCATCACCACCATACCTGCTAAACTAGATCCCTGAGCCTCATCTACACATTTCCTGAACATGCCAGCAACAGGGACTCCACCGCTTCCTGGGCAGCCTGTTCCAATGCTTCACCATTCTTTCTATGTCGAAATTTTTCCTTATATCCAACCTGAACCTCCTCCAACTTGAGACCACTTCCTCTTGACCTATGAATAGTTATTTTGGAGAAGAGACAGACCCCTGCCTCACTACAACCTCCTTTCAGTAGTTAYAGAGGGTGGTAAACTCTCCCCTGAGACTCCTCCTTTCCAGATTAAATAATCCCAGCTCCCTCAGTCACCCCTCATGTATGTAAATCAATGTCTTAATCAAAGCTATAGAGTAAGGGATTAGAGGGAGGGACTGGGATTCATATTAGGGGATAAGAGGGAGGGATTCCAGGGAGCTGCAGGAGGTTCCATCAGGGATTAGAGGGAGCTGCCCTCAGCCTTCCCCACAGCYCTGTATGCAGAAATGTCCCCCTTCTCGTGCTCACAGCCTGACACTGATATCGTCCCAGCTCCATGGCTTCCGTCAACGAGATGCCGGCACTTAGGGAAATCCTCAGGTGCAGAGGCAGCTCCCTTGTCTGTGTAAGACAGAAGGGTCTGGAAGGCAGCATGTACACACAAAAACTGGCTCCACTGATTCACCAGCTTGCTTATAAATAACTGTAAAAGCAAGTGCATGGGCAGGCAGAAAAGTAGAGGAGGCATTTCTGTCCCTTGGGAACTGCTGGCTCCTCTCCACGGGGTTTTCACACAGCACTTTTATCTCATTAAAATTTTATTTTTTTGTGAGCCACAGAATGATTTTCTGAGCGTGCGAAGGGCTCATAGTGCTCCCAGACCAGAGCAAAGAAACCCAAGGAGGATGGCAGGGAGAGGCTGGGGTTACACCTGGCCCCCGACGGCAGAAAGGAGGCGAGAGCAAAACCACCAACCTGGGGCTCCGTCGCAGGGGAGCTGCTGAGAACAGAGCCCGTGGGTGAGCGCTGCCGGGGCCGACAGCGCCGCTCCTTCGCGGGCAAAGCTGCAGCAGCAGGATGGCAGCCGGCCCGGCCCGCGCGCTCTGCGCTCCCGCTTCAGAGGCTGCGGGGCTCTGAGGTGGCCCAGGGGCTGCCAGGGATGGGACACCGGGGTGTCCTGATGCAGCTCCCACATGCTGCCTGGGGCTCCCTCCAGCTCCTCTTTTCCTTTCTGAGACTGTTGATGTTGGACCAAGAAATGCTTCTGATCAGCTTGTAATAAATGCAACATACTCCTTTAGCTCCAAGAAACCTTGGAAAGATTCACACAAGGTTAGAATTTGGCTTTCAGTCCAAAACGCAGGCTGGAGAGAAAAAAAAAAAAAAAAGCAAAAAAAAAAAACCCCTTTGAGATCACTTTATTATTACCTGGGTTATTTTTCCCACCCTTTGGCAGAAGCTGCAGTGCCAGAAAGTGTCAGTTTACTCTCGCTATTGGGCCAAGAACATCCCTGGTACAAATTTATTGCTCTTAATAGGGCTGGGCCTTTAATTYCTCCTGCATACTTGTGAAGAAATTTGGCTTGTCACTGAGGAGCAGGAATTATTTTCCTCTCTGCAGGTAGAGGCAGGTCTTCCTTTGGCTGAGGTCTCCACACATCCCGGGAGCAGCTTTATTGCAGGGCTCCCGTAAAAGGGATTTGAAAAATCCATAAGCACCTGCCTGGGTTGAAAGCCAGAAGCAGAGAGGCTGCTGTTCAGCACATGGGATTTCTTTTTGTGCTGCTTTTATTCCTTCCCCCTTCTTTTATTGCTGTGCTACCGGCTGAAGTGCTACTGTGGGATCAGGCTGTTCCCAGTCCCCTGGGAATTAGTCCATGCAGTAGAAGGCTCCTATAATTAAGACAGGGCACTTTTGCCATTAAAGGCACTAACAGCTGAAGTTAGCACTAAGGTTTCACAGTAGATTTTATGACCTGTTCCCATTTGTAAAGGGATCTGGTTTAAACATTGGTCAGGCTCAGCTGGCTGGGGTCTCGACTATCTTCTCCGCACACGGTGCTGATGTTCTTGCTGCTGCTGCAGGAGCTGCTGCTGGTGCTGCCCTGCACGGAGCAGGAAAGCGGTCCCCATGGGGCACCTAATGAGATTACTCCCTGAAAGCGGCATGCTGGCAACCGGCATGAGTCGGGGCTCCTGCACTGCAGCTAACTCCATATCCGCAGTACAAACTTGTGCTTCCCAGAGGACACAAACCCTGAGGGATCCCCTCTGTGGGGTGCGCTCCGCCGGCTCCATCAGCTCCCACTTCTCCTTTATGGGCACCAGCAGGCTGGGCGCAGAGCAGGAGGCACAGGGCAGCAAGTGTCTGTGTTACTGCAGTTCCCTGGCGCTCGGGAAGCGTCTCCCTGCAGCAGCAACAGTTAGACTCCGCCTAACTTGGCCCCTGGTCTGCAATGGCTTCACTTTCTGACATCTTTCCCAATAAGACCAGGAACCTCCCTCTCCTCTGTGGGGTGACTGCCCTGTGAAACCACCCTCAATAGCTCACAGTGGCTTGAAAAGTCAGGTGAAAGAGAGGATTTTGTTTCAGTGGGTTCACATTACTGAAATGTGAACAAGAGCTGCAGATAATGAACCATCACATTTCTTCTGCAAAGAACAAAACCCAGGCTCTGCGGTCAAAAATCCTCTTTGGATTTCAGCTAATGGCTGCCTCTAGTTTGATTAGATCTACAAAGCTGGATTTGTGACGGTTGGAAAAGCCAGAGTAGGAACAGCTGGGAGAATGAAAAAAAGATGAAAATTCAACTGTCTTAACCTCCCTTCCACAACGCCTTTGGACTCAGCCATTACGGGACATTTGTGGGCAGGTTTCATAAGAACCTCTGTTCTTACCAAGGGAAGAGCAGCTTACAGCAGGCCCTGTCATCCTGGTACGGGGGCTTGGCAGATCTGCCCTGTCTCTGCAAACCCAGTTCTGCTTTACAAGCTCCTCTGTGTCCCCTAGTGCTCTGGGGACATCTGAGAGTCTGCACAGAAACTCAACAAACCATTTGCCGGAGGCCTTCATTTCATGGCTATTCTGTGCGCTGCAGTTTCCAGATAGATAAGGTTGCAGAGGTTAAATAGCGATTTATAGAACATAAAGTTTATATCCACCCTGCCTGCATGAAGCTTTCAAGCGCCTTTCTTCTCTCCAAGAAGAAAGAAGGCTGCAGTGGCATGAGAGCTTTATGACACAATGCGGATTTAATGGGAATAGCACAGGGAGCTCTGCCTGCAGGACGGGCAAGCACCTGCGCTGCCCTCCTGCTCAGCATGCACGGAGCCCCGCGCTGGCATCCGCCGTGTTCCTTTAGCTCTGCTGTGCTCAGCTGGTAATTCTTTTTTTTTTTTTTTTTTTTTTTTTTTTAATAAATCTGCTATTTTTCTTTAAAGGAAGGAACTTGCAGAAACCTCACTTTGAAAGGTGCGAACATCTCATGTAAAATGAACTGCATTGCAGTATTGAACTTTTATAATATAATTACCATGGTTTATCTTCACACATTTGCAATAATTAACATATTACTTTCAAAATCTATATGAAGATACCCCCAAATTTTCTGCCCAAAGCAGCAGAGGGGCCAAATGCAAAGGGCATTACAGTTGCTTTGTGGATTAGAGCCAGGCTGGACAACAGAACAGAAAGGGCCCGAACAGACTGAAAAGCTTTCACCCTAGAAAACTCTATTTCCTTTATTGCTCTTACAAGAGCTCTGGATGTGCTGAGAGGGCTTTCCCGAGCCAAGGGAGCACCTGGATCATCCCTCAGCATGGAGCTCCCCCTTCAAGCCACCACGTTTCTGAGCGTTTTCCCAAAAGGAGCTGCTTGAGCACAACAGTGTATACATATATATATATGGTGCTTTATCTACAGCCTTAGTTAGGAGGATGGCCTCTAGGCTGAGATGAGGGTAATAAACGTGAGAGCTGACAACCTGAAAAGGTAGCAGGGCATCCAGGCTCACTGCTTAGAGGACCTGATTGTAAAATTTTCACAGTTTTTTTACTAACAATTAAATATTAACAATTGCAGTCAAACCTACTCACACTCTGAACTCAGATCAACATGAACCAAGTGCTGTCATTAACCCAGGAAAGGACAAGTAGTTGTCTCCTCCCTACTATTTTTTTTTCATTTCTAAGCAGATTTCTATTTTTCAATGAAACGTGAACAAAAATGTCGAACAGAGGAACACACTTGGCCTTGAAGTGCTTGGAGCTCAAGCACAAGTGAGGAGTATGAGAAAACCACAGTTTTCAAGGGACTTTCTTCTAGTTCAGCTGTGAAAACCCAGGGGATACAGAGAGAGGGGACGGGTCAGGTACCCTTAGCACTCAACTTAATGATTTCCCGATGCTTGATGTATATTACTAATAATTAACTTTTGTCTAAGTAATCACAGTTAGAGCACACTAGCAGACTATGGCGTGCCAGCCTGTTTTCCTAAAACTACAATACAGTAATTTTCTTTTTCTTTACTCTTTTTAAACATTGTTATGAAGCATTTAGGCAAGGATCTACACWCAAACTTTGGGAAAAGAGATAGATGATGTGAAATGCAGCACGTTGGAAAAGCTGCAGTAGTTCAGTGGTTGCCTTGGAGACACATGCTCAGAAGATAAAGGAGCTTAAAGTTGGAAAGTTCATGGAAGCCGCATAATGAATTGTTTTCGTCTGAGCCTTTTGCTTGTGTGTGTCCCTGTGTCCTTTTTTTTCAGAGCTGGAGGAACTATTCCAAGATGTGACCTCCACTCTGACATGAGACAAATTTTTCTTCATTTTCAAAGAGCAAAAGAAACAATTTTTCTTAAAAATGGACAATGGAACCTGTAATGACGTCAGCACAGAGACCACCTAGCAGGGACAGCTCAGGGGGGAAAAGGCGCTTTGCCTTTTTCCTACACAACAAACTGCTGCTGCGACAACCCCCAAGAGGTCTGGAGATCTAGAGGCACAAAACCTCGAAGAGCTCTCTGAGGTGCCCTTGCCTATCAGCCTGGGCCAGAAATCCTTTGGGGAGCAAATTGTGCTAGAAGTCTCTGGAATTTTTATGATTTCCAATTTCGGAGTTGGTTGCAGTTCTTTGCTTTGGGCCAGCCAGGAGGCTGACAAAAACGCCCTGCTCATCATACTTGCTCCAGCAGAAGCTACYCGATGTGTCCTTGCCAAAGCGGGTACAAGGCAACATGACTGATATTGTTCTTACCTCCTTTATCTCTAGTGATGAGGAAAAGCTTTGGCTTCACTAAAAGAAAATTACTATTTAAGAGTATCATGCATGTGCAAGTGGTTCCCTTAATACATAAGGTCATAACTTCTTGTTCCAAAGTCATGAAAACATGATAGAAAGTCAGTCTTGAATATAGCATATGAAGGATATGGATATAGGACAGAAATAACAACAAAAAAAATAAGGTCTATTTCATTTATTCCATCATTTTTGTGACTTATTACTGCATCATTTCTTCCTCCTTACTTTTCACTGTGGCAGACCTGTTGGTCAAAGGTGTCAGCAAATGTCACCCATCTGAAGTCTGGAGGAGGAAGCGGAAGAACTGGGAGGATTCATGCGGGGCTGGGCCCAGAGGCTCTGCCAGATACCCTGGGTAGCAGCAAGGAATAACAGCTGGAGGCATCCCTCTGGAATGCCGCCTTTCCACTGCCAGCTTTAGAAATGATACTGATGTAAAGATGTGAGCAGCCATGGCAGGAGATTTTAAGGCTTAATTAATGTTGCAAAGGAGTAGAATCTCTTTTATGCAACATGCTCAGAGTATTATTGTGGCTGCAAAAAGGAAAGATGAAGAAATTAGGTTCAGAGGAGAACCATATTTATGTAGAAAGTGGGCGATTTGTGAGAGTTCATTACCTCAGGCCCAGTAGGTGCTTGTGAGAGCCAGAAATTGCACAGGAATGAGAAAGTGAGGTCTCAAGCTCACCGACTTGGTATTTCAGCCTTCTGGTGAGATGAACAAGTCTAGATGTGGCRGTGATCCAATCTGTTCCCAGAAACTGAGTTTGGCTGGTAACTTCGCAGGAGCAATGATGCCCGCAGGTGCTGGTGACTTGTTCCTATCCTCTATCCTCTATCTCCTTGTTCCTATCCTCTATCTCATCCTTATCAGCTCCAGTGCAGAAAGTGAGAAGCAACCTTGACCACTCTCCTACTATTCTCTGCCATCTCCTTTGTAAGAAGTGTTTTCCATGGAAACGATCCCTCCGCACCCATCAGCAGGCGYATCGGGGAGCAGGGGCTGCACTCTGCACCGCCGCATGCTCCGGTCAGCAGATAGACGCAAGGAAGCAAAAACTGCAAGGCAGGAAACAGCCACTTGGCCCAACRAGCCCGGCCCTTTAAGCTTATCTCCAGCGCACCTCCTTGCTTTGTCTCCACATCTGCAAATCTCCCTTCTCCTCATAAAAATGTCGAGCTGTCTCTTAAACCCATTCCTAGTATTTGCTTAGCACCCTAACTTGGCAGCGGCTCCACAGCACCTAGGCAGGCCTGGGTGACATAACACAGCCCGAATCCCCTGTTTGTTTTTCCCGTTGCCGGTAATCCCGCCGCATGGGGCAGGGCCCAGGTGGATAAACAATCCTGCTCTGCGCACGGGAGCTGTCCATGGAAATCCCAGGGCTACCAGAAGCGGCAGTGCTGACTCAGCATGTGAAGCCCTTCCRGAGGGATAACAGCGGAGCTGGCCGCAGCGCAGGGAAGAGATGGCCCTAGCAGGAGCCCTGTGATGGCTCTGGACTGCGCTCCAGCACAGACTGGGAGCGTTTCTGTTGCCCTCCCACCCTAGTCACTCTTTACTGGCAAACAGAGGACATTCTAATTCTCTAATTCATCTAATTCTAACTTTAGATGGAGTTACAGATAAATAACAAAGATTTCATGTCGATGAGCTGGCTTTGCTGCTRCTCAGACCTATTGCCTAGGAGAGACGTCCACCTGCTCCATCTAACCCTTAACAAGTGCTGCCATTTGGAGTCATTTCCTATGGCTCCTTCCTCCCTGGTGAGAGTCCAGCTTCAACTGAGCTCTGCTCAATCCTAGAGTAACTCTGCCTCCCACTGGAGTTTACAGTGGATAATTCATTCTCCTATAGCTCTTCTTAAATGGCTCTTACTGGTGCTGCTGAACACACACTGCATCCTGTGTCCCCTTCTGAGGATGCAGTTGATACAAGGCATTTGTACCTAACCACTTCACATGGAGGATTTCAACCATTTTTCACAGACAGCCTCCACTCTTTTCACTGTGGGACTCTATCACAGCATAGTGAATTGAAAGCAATGAGTTTGTTATCAGATTTCCTAGCTACACTCATGCATGCAAGGATGAGCATCATAGCTGAGGGAGTAAACTTCATTACAGAACAAGGCACCTCACTCAGGTGCATCATTACGTGCTTAATGCTGGACACACAGCACACGGAGCCTTGACGGTGCTCAGGAAATACTTCCGCGTGCAGCTCCCTCCTTCCGCCGTTGCTGCTGCTCGGGAACACCCTGAGCAGCTGGCGGTGCTTCCTTCTCGGAGCTGCCTGTGGAGCTGCCAGCCTCACTTTTCTGAGGGACCAGAAGAAACTTTGGCAATATATCCCTRCATATACACTGCTTTCTTAGCTCACAAAATGCTTGTAAATGCCTCAGCTTATGAATATGGCCTCAGTAAGGTAAAGCGATCATTGATAGGAACATTTTTCTGGAATAACAGGATTGCTTCAGTTCTGCTTATTTTCAAGATCATCAGAGAGAGAGCCTGTAAATGCCTGGCGCATGGAAAAATCCCTTTGCTCTTGTTTCAATTCCCATTCTCATAAACATTTGAAAATGCTATTATTCCAGTTTGGCAAACAAGAATAMATCCTTAGAGCATATGGAAACAGGATCAGCTTTTCATGAGCCTTTCTGCCCCTAATTGCTTTTTGTAGCATTTCAGATGGCAGGGTTCCTGACACAGTCCCTCTACAACCAATAAAAGCCCATTCCCATTCGATACTTCTGTGCTTTACATACTTGGAGCGCCGCTGGTGCAGCGTGTGTCTTGTGCCCCTAGCTCTCTACCAGCACACGCCAGTCTCTGCTCCCATCTTGGTCCTGGATATCCCCAAGTCCTTCCAGAAGGGTGCTCAAGATCCTGCTCCCCCTGGAAACATTAGTTTTGCTCTTTTCACTCAGCCTGTAATAAAACCTATTTTGCACTTTCCCAGCTGACTTCTTCTGCTGTTTAAGCTAGCTGCCCACACTCGGCTGTGTTGACTAAAGCTACTTCGCCATCAATCTAGGTACAGAATATTCCGTATTCAGAGATATAGAGATAATGCTGTGTAATACACTTTCCTGCTGCAGATATTGCAGAGTAACCCCAGTCTGTGAAACACTCGATGAGCATTTACAACAGCCTGAAGCCATTTCCCAGTAATTGCCTCTCGCTTCACCCTGTACCGGGATTCCACTCTCGCTTCCCCCAGCCTCTTCCCCAGCCTGGCACAGAGTGAGAATTCACTCAGCAACTTGATATAATCTAACGCTTCATCAAAGAAAGCCTAGAGCTCATCTAACTGTGTACATGGAAACAGGAAAGCTCTGAAGAAGTCTAATAATACACAGTGCCAAGCTCTAAGAGTCCCTCCCTGCCCTGCCATGAGTTTGAGCAGTCTCAAACTCATGGCAGGGCTGCTACAGCTCTATGGGATCTGGGGTCCGATCTGCACGGGCTCCATCTGCCTCTAGCAGATTTCAGCCTCTCAGGCTTAGCCACAAACACCTGCCTGTGGCTTCACGTCCTGCAAAACACAGCTGGGGGGGGCTAAAGGCAGGGACTGAGGCTGGTGGAAGGGATTCAAGTCACAGAGGAGCTAGAAAGGAGACAAGTCGTGCCCAGTTGGCATGGGGTTTATTCCTGACGATGGCAGAGAAAGCCGGCGGGTGCACATGGAGCAGCTGCTCCTTGGGGGCCTGCTGCCCCATGATGGGACATATATGCTCTACCTGTCACAGGGGATAGGAAATAAATCTCTTAACCTCATGGCATGGGAAGCATTTTTTTCATGGGAGAGGAGAGGAAGGAGAGGATGGGAGGAATCAGGGCTTTGCAGCAAGAAATGTACAGAGCAGCATTGGAAGGCACACCCTGTCTTGCTGTCCAGATGTTCCTAGAGACACTCAACCAGCACATACCAAACCCGGGCTGCTCGTTCCCACCAGCCAGGCCCTGTGTAAGGAAGGGGCTGTGCTCTGTTTAACCTCATTTATTCCTTAGCAACCAAAAGCTCCCTGTATTTTCCCATCTTGGGGGCTTATGTGCGGATCCCCATTCAGTGACATTCTCCTACCATGAATGATTAAGGAATCTGAATCTCTAAAAATTGCCAGATCCCATTTCTGTTCCTAAATGCAGTCCTATAGACAGAGCTAAGCCTAGGAGGCCATGGGATTTCAGCTGATGATCCCYCTTTATGGGGCCAAGAAGCAGTGCTATTGAACAGGAGGCCTGGGCCATTTCTCCCTCCATGCCCGTGCCCTGCAGGGATTTACACAAAAATTTTTCATGTTCTCCTTAGCTGGGCTGCARTCACTAGGAAAGAAAGGCCAGGGACGCAAGGGCTGGGTGCCCACGGAGGTGCTGGGCCACAGTGACTACGTCCAGCATCAGCCAGTGCCAGTGGGAAGAGATGAACGTCCCCTCATCACTGCGTGCACCTGCACCAGCACCGGCAGCGAAACCCTGCCAAGACCAGGCAGCAGTGCCGGCCTCCAGGTGCAGGCCRGGTATTTTCTGCTCCTTAATGTTGAGCAGTCTCCTCCTAGGAACTGCCCACCTTGTCGTCTCTGAGATCTTCCCTCCCATCCATTAACAACGTGTTTTACCCTCCGGAGGGCAGGGCGGGCAGCCTGTCCATTTGGCTGAGTCTGTGCCGGGCAGGATTTCCGCGCTCCAGCAGCTCGGTTTTATTTGAGCGCTGTAGTGGAGCTGCCTGTGCTGCCCTCCTGGCTGGGCAGGGCTGAGTGCACCTATTTACATGTATGCCTGGAGGGGCTGGGTGACCCCTGCAAATACATGAAATGAGTCTCAGCATCTCACCGCCAGGACCCCGCTGGAGGAGGCCAYGGGGTTGAAGACATGAGGCAGGAGCAAAGAGCCACAAAAAGGGAACGTCCTCGGCAGCGGCTCCGAGGAAGACCAGAGCTGGCAGCCGGGMTGCAATGGCCCCGGCAGGAACTGCAACCACATGACGGGACGAAGCGAGTTCCCCCTTCCCACCGCGCACTCTGGATCAACACCCCACTATTTACAGTAGTGCACAATAATATTGAATCAAGATTTGCATGGGAGGACAGTTTCTATTYCACATAAGATAATTTTCCAATAACTTTTTTTTTCCAGAGATGCAAAAACATTTACTTTAATGATAATGAAAATAAAGCCAGTAAAATCCCTTTGTCCTGTCATTTCAATCAGATAAACTGTATCTACCAACTGTTAGAAGGAGGATTAACTCGGGTTGACATTTTTTTTAATGTACTATGCGAGAAAGCCCTAGAGCCAAAACATTTACAGGCCAGGTTTTAGCGTATGTTGATCTAATAGTTTCTCTGAAGAAAATTTCTTTAGACCTGGCAGGTGTGTATTAGTTTTCATTACTTCAAGTGTCTACTAGCAGAGTTTTAATTAACAGTGCTGTTCATAATATCTTTTTAGGGCTGTAAGAGCTGGATCAGAGGCAGGAGTCCCAGGCTCTCCTGAGCAGGTTGTGGTCGACCGGGCTGTAAAATCTTGCCTGACCCTCCTGTGGGCCTCAAGGTGCTGCTGGCCCGGGGGACAGGACCTCTGATATCCAGGTGTTCCTCGGAGGTATTTGCCCCGCTGGCCAAGCCCCAGCCCTGCCGTGTCAGCTGCCCTCAGAACCGGGTTTCCTGCGGGCAAAGGCACAAATTGATGGAGAGTCTCGGGCCAAGCTGCGCAGCGGGTCTGGGGCAGGAGTGGGGCCAGGCCGCAGGTGCCTTGGTACCACGTGGGGCAGCAGCACTCAGCCGGCCTCTCCCTGCTCCCAGTAGGGAGATGCCACTTTGGAGCTGGGCAGGAGAATAGGATAACGCTGAGCAAGCTGCCCGCTCCTGCAAACCAAATAGCAGAAACCCCAGCACTTGCTTTGCCGCTTATCAGAGACGTTAGACCGCAAGAGATAAGGTTATTAGTGAAAACATAACGCTGGTGCTCCAGTAAGATAGCAGAYGAGATAGACCACTTATCTTATCAGCTCTTTTATAAGGGGTCCCCTAGTGTTGCTATAATTTTCTAATAATATTATAAACAGAATTGATACCATTTTATTTTTCCTGGACAGGTTCTTTTCACCTACCCTTTTCTTAACGGGTTGTCTTTTTTTTTTTTTTCCCGTCTTCCAGGAAGTGGATTTTCCCTCAATTCTGATTTTGTCTGCTTTGTTTTTCTGTTTTAGATCCACTTCATCCTAGATTTAGGCTGTTTTAATTGCATTTTTTTTAGCAATCCTCTGCTTTCTGCTGTCTCTCTTTGACCAGAGCTGCTAGTCTAGGGCACAGGTTTCCACTGTGACAGCAGCAACTCGGACACCTCACACTTCATCCAAGGCTTCCCTCTTTACCTGCTGAGTGTTTATTTACCATGGATCACGTAATCCTTAGGTGTATTTGGGAAAGGTCCATTCGGGAATGGTTTGTGCATTTCCAGTAGGTGATTCCCAGGAGAGGAGGGTGGTCACCGCCTGTCACAACCAGCCCTGCCCAGGGCTGTGCAAACCTCCCTGCTGGGACTGGAGTCCAGGAGCAGCGATTTCTCCTCGGTGTCCAGAGCTGTGTGTCCTGTGCACATGGACTAGCCCTCCAAAATTCCCTCTTCCTCCACATCATCCCTGATCCTTGAATGACCCCATGTTTCTTCCAGTGCTACTTCCCTGCCTGGCTCAAGCTGCTGCAGGAACCTATGGCACCAGACAGTGATCCTGTTGGGACAGGGGTCCTGCTCAAATGCAGGTGTCCCTGACACCCTGCCCACTGTCTGCCCTTTTACAAGCTCTAAATGTTAACTAAARGTTAGTTTTTATTACACTGCGTTAAATTAAAGGAATGAGCAAGTGTCAAAGAGCTCTGCGGTGACCGGCGTGTGCAGGCAGCAGCTCCYTGCCCAGTGCCTGCCCTGCGCTGCGCTTGCTTGGACTCCTCAGGGCCCCGGAACATGAAAGTCTTACGCTGCAAACAGAAAGTAGGCCCTAAATTATGAAGTGCTCATCCCATACCACGAAAATTAGCAAGAGATTAGTCACTAGTTCCAAAGGCCGTGGGGTCAGGCTGCACCAGAGCAACACAGTTGCCCTCAATTTGTTGCACAGTTTTTCGCCGGGCAGGCTCTGCAATGCAGTGAAGTGCTCCATACGGCCAAACTAAATGGTATGTAGAAACCTCCCATTAGAGCCATCTGTATTCTCCTTATCATGCCACGCAAGTCAGGCTGAAAATTTGGGTTGTTACCATGCAGATTATAACTAATTTCATACATATGATTTTGAAAGAGATCACTTTACAGGGCCTTTGCACAGGGATTACTCGCAATCCTCCTTGAGGGGTGATCTCAAAAGTTTTTTCTCAATATGATGGATTGATTTTTCTTTTGACCGTTTGGGATGATTAAAGCAGAGATCTTGACAAGTCCTCCTCTGAAGGGTCACGTCCGGCTCCCGCAGCGCTGGTTGCTGGCATCTGGCAGGCGTTTGAAAAGCCAAACACTTGGCCATGGCATTAATTCCAAATGTCTGGCCAGGACTGCGCTGTCGGCCTGTGTGACTCTTGTGCTGTTTCCAGGAGGTATCGCTGTAGTTTCTCCACAAGTGCTGCCCTGGTCAGCAATACGCTGGCACTGGAGCAGCCTGGCTGTGGTTTATAGGGACCGCCGTTTATAGTGACTTCTAAGGGGAAGTAAGTGCTTCAAAACTGCTATGAGCATGTTGTGCACATGGAGACAGTGTAAATGTCATGATCAGATTGGAGGGAGATGTTGCCAGAAGCTCTGCACAACCTCCTGCACTCCGCAGCAACCGCTAACAACCAACCATCCCATTCTGAAAGCAGTATTTGCTGCTTAGGAACAACTGAAATGATATTTATAAATGAAAAATACAAAATATGACTATGTTTTTTCCTGATATAGTGAGTTCCCTGGCAGCTCACAGGATGCCCTTAAGATCCTCAAGGAGGAAGCGCCATCCTGACCCATCTCCCTCTCGGAGCTCATACCAGGAGGACGAGGCACATGAGCTCCTCACYTGTGCAGCAGTGTGACCTCTTTCTGCAGCCCAGCTGGTGGCAGTGAGGAAGATCAGCAGCAGCAGCCCATGCAGAGCCTGGGGCTCAAGCAGGGAGGAGCCAGCTAGCAGCAAGAAAGCAGCGGAGACTCCAGGTGGATTAACTGCCCAAACCCCAGCTAATCTGCAATGCTTAGTTCAGAAAGGACATTCAACCACCTGTAAACCCACCCTGAGACACCCATGCATTTCCTAGTTTAAGGGGACGCAGGTACTTTAGCTGTTCAGTGAGGTCAAAGCGCTGACATTCCTGATCCCTCAGTAAGGACAGAGCTCCAGCCTCGTCTCCTGCAGCACAAACCCGGGCCGTGCGGTGACGTCTCGGCCACCAGCCAAAGCAGGGATCACTTGGATGCAGCTGCAGAAGCACTTAGGAGTCGTGCGGGAGCCATGCGCAGCGTGGAGTAATAAAGGGAATTACAAGGTGGCCATTTAAAATAAGAATTAAAAAATTGGATTAAATACTGAATTCGACCCTCTTCCTTGCCCAGCCGGCAGCCAGTCCCTTCTTTGCTGTGAACGGGCACCAGGGGCCTGATTTGCCTCTTGCAAGAGCGTGATGGTGGCGGATATGCAGGGGAGCTGCGGCAATCCCAGTATGGCGAGGGGACCCGGACACGCTCATCAGTGTCACCAACAGTACCAACTGGACTCCACAAGCTTGGAGCTTTGCCCAGGATGCCTCGGTCTGCAGGAGCTGCTTGAGCTGCTCCGCTGGGGAAGGACTGGGTTGGGGGGGAGCTGCCCCGGCCTCTCCCGGCTGAATTCATTAGCTCCGTGCAGGGCTTTGGTGACGAATGACTGACAGGTGGGATCAGCTGAGGCGAGTGGCCGGGGCCGGGGAGACACCCACCGTTTCACCAGACCATAATGTATTCTGCAATGGGCAAAGGATAAAGCTTGTAAAACATTTGTTTTAAGTCTTAAAATATCAAATTCCTCATAACTACGGGCTTCCTAAAACTGGCCCTGGTAATTATAAGTGTTGAGCCATGAATAATTTCATGCTAGGAGGTGCATTAATTTTAACCTCCCCCTGCCTCCTCCAGACACTGTGAAAGCACATTACCAGTGAGGACAAGTTTATGATCTTATCCAGGACAACTGGTGCAATAATATGAAATGAAAACCGAGACAAAAATGTCATTGTCTGCGYGCTCGGTACAGAGGGATCTCCGAGYGAGCTCCCGTCGCGGCCTGCGACTCGGCCGAGCRCTYCGGAGGTGTGAGGGAGATTTATGGAGCCTCCGCRGCCGCACGCCCRGATCACAGCCTGGTGCCTAGGGCTTCCTGGGGGCACAGTGAGGATTCTCAGCATCATCATCCCAATGAGCGCTTTAATTTAAAATCTCAAAGCAGACCTCTACACAGATCTCCCACGAACTGGGACCAAGGTGAGGCAGCAGTAGCGTGCTTGGCCTCCAAGGAACTTCCCTGCAGTTTGGAGGAGTGAACGTTTTTCATCTCCCTGTAACTGAGACTAAAACAGCGACACAAGCAACAGGATCTGCATGGCAAGCTCTCCCTCTTCAGCACCCAGACCTTCCCCTGGCTGTCCACGTTTAGGGTTCCCCGGCTCGCGCAGGAGCTGCCTCCATCAGTGAGGACACGGGCAGGTGTCCTGCAGGAAAGATCAGAGATCTGTCTCTTGTGCACGGCGGATGTGCCATGCAGGCTCTGCTGGAGCCCGCACTGTCAACACCCTGCTCCAGCAGATGTGTAACACAGGTGTTAGACAGCAATTATCACCTACAGAACAGGGAAAGGGTGCGATGCTGAGGCTGGACATATTGGGGATGAAATTCTCTCTTTAATTTCCTCTGACATCCCTCTGGTAGTTGTCCCTGCCCTTGTGCTGTTGCTGCACGTGCTCCTGCAGTGATGCATGGCTGGGGAGCCTGMAATCACCCCGCCTGAGCACTCGGAGGCCTCTGGGCTACGTCCCAGCCTCGTGCCGACCATTCAGTCCTTTTGGGCTGAGCTAAATGCCTCAAGTGAAATGTATAAGGCTGGTCCTGGTTTACACCACRACACAACAACCCAGGAGTTGCTGAAATTGGGCTGTGCAAGGTAGGATTTAACTGCTCTCTCCCCTCTATGACACTGAAAAACAAAATCTTTGAGCCTGTTTGCAACTGTGCCCTCCTTGTTCTTTAGGGCAGCAGAATCGCGCTGAAGTCAGCTCTAAGCTATTTTCTCAGGACTTTTGGTGCTTCCTTTTGACCCTCTAAGAAAAATGCATCAGTGTGACACTGCTTCTAGGATGAAGTTTGCCCCTGGAAATCAAAGCACAACGAAAAGCCTTTATCAGCTTCCCTGTTCTCTTCAGAGGGCTGTGGTAGCAGATGGTTTAAACTCTCTCGTGGATGAAGGGGAAAGGTTGGATTACTGAAAAAACAAGGCAGGCTTCAGCGTGCGGAGGAGGCACTGGGAACTGCTTAGGATCTCAAACCTGCAACACCTTGAACCCATCACCAGCCAGAACCATGATGGATGGGAGAGGATAAGGGCAGCCGAGCTGACCCATGATGCCTTCCAGTGCCCTCCAAGAAACAAGAAGAAAAGAGATTCTTATCACTCTGTGAAAGAACAGAGGGGAAAATTATCATTAAAATGCCTTCCTAATAAAACTAATAAACAGGGGCTTTTTTTCTTTCAAACTCCATTCCCTTATCCCTTCCCRGCAAGCTTCAATATGGCCATGACTTGAAGGATTTTAGTCTCTGGATGAACCTTTCCTAAGTGCAGGTCACATCCTTCTGCCTAGATTTTAGCTTTGTTAGACAGTCTTCTTTGTAAACCTCAGTAAGATAAATACCTTGGAGAGTATCTTTACAGTCATTAGCGCTATACAATCATTAAGTTGTATTATACTAATATGTGAAATTAATACATGTCTGTGACTGTGAATTCAAATTCCATGCAATCAGTGGTGAAACACAGATGAGWCACTTTATTTCTCTGTTTGCCTCAGATTTCTCATCTGGGTACTGAAGAACGATTTCCTTGGTACAGAGCTCCAGGGTGATGGCGGGCAGTGAAGAGTTGGGTGTGTTATGGAAACCAGGGCAATTACAGACCCCAGTGATGGTGGCCACTAAAACTGACCTTCCCCTGAGGGACTGTAAGATGCAACCCATTCATCCTTCCTGCCAAATTTTCCATGCCAGCTTTGCTCCCCACTGCTGTCTCCAGCCTCGCTGAACATATTCCCAGACCTCTCTATTTGCAGGTCTCAGGGGATGAGTCTCCACCAATCTTCTCCATTCCCAGAGCACATCTTTCTTAATCTCCCTCTCCGTCTCTCTGCTCCCAGGGCACTGTGCCTCTCAATTTCCATGGGCAGTCTTTGAAATGAGTACAAATTAGTTTGAAAGCTGAAGAGCAGGAATTTCTATTGACATGTGAGTGTATTACAAGCTGGTATCTGTGGTTTCCTAACATCTGGTGCCCTGTGATCCAGTGTTTTACAAAGGCCTCTGACTCAAATTGCACCTGCGCAGCAGGTTGGTTATTAGCCAGACACAGCAACTCTGTGAAAAACAGACACAACCCCAGTCAGGGAGCCCCAGGCCCAAGGAATTCTGCATCCAGCTGTCCCAGTATCTGGTCACATATTAAACACTCCAAAACATTTGGTTCGTTGATTCTTTGAAACCAACCCTCCATCCCAACATTGGGTTTACTTTGTTAGCATCATGCTAATCCCCATAGACCTTTCAAATTTGTTCTGCAAGTCAACGATTATATCAAAGGTGTCTGTGTGGGAGAAGCCAGGACAGAAATATTAATTCATAACAGAGGAAATCCCCACTCCCCTGCAGTTGATCTACCATTTGAGAAGCCATCTTCAAGCTGTTAACTCAAACTAGGGAGTCTCTTCTTTTGCTGCCCCCACCATCACGCTGCCCAGACTCTCTTTTGAGATAGACTTAAGAGCATTGCTGAGAACAGACACTAAGCTGGGGGAAAATCAGTGCTGAATCTCCTCAAAAACTTACCTGATTCTACAAGAAAAAGGCACAAATTCACCTTTGCTTGAACATGCTTGTGTCTAGTGACGAGGTGGGAAATGCCCTTTCTTCCTGACTCATATTAATTGAAAAGCTCTTACCCCAGCCTGCCAGTCCATCTTCTTCCTCTCACTCTACTCAAAACAAGGCTCAAGATGAACTTTAAAAGCAAAACACCATTACATTCTGGGTCACACAGACATGCGACCAAAGGCTTTACTTTAAATGCGGGTAAACCAGCAGAAAAAGGCTCTTTTGCCCCTATGCTGCCCGTCATCCAGCATATCAGCCTGGGCACAACGGCTTTGTTGGCTGGGAGAGCAGTTCCACTGAGCTAAGAGAGGGGCTCCCATCAGATGCCATAAAAATGTGTGATTTGCAGAGTGCCACCAGGTCACTGGGGCCCTTTGCAGCGTCGCTGCTCAACGTCTGCCTTGTTGAACCACCCCAGATCACTTGCAAGTCTTGGCTCTTCCCTTGCTGAGCCTGCCAAGTTCCCATGCTCACTGAACGGGGGCTAGTTTGTAGCTTTTCTCCATTACAGGTTTACTCCTAATCCTATCGGTTCCTATCTCATAATGACATAGCTTGGATCCCCCAAACATTCCAGTAATTCCTGCCTTTGGAGCCGGCAGACGCGGTGCTTCCTTGGCAAGGCGTCCCACATTCCTGGACTCGCTTCCCAAGCTGTCTTGCCCACTCCTCAGGAATGGCTCCCTGCAGGGACTTATTTCCTCAAGGATGAGATGTTTTCATACCCTGGCAGGTTTCCCGCTCCCTTTCATCACATGTATTCAGTGCAAAAGGGGAGCAGAGAYGCATGGCTTCTCCTCCGTGAGTGCAGGGAGACCCTGGGCTGACAAACAGGTGCCTGCAGAACGCATGGTCCCTTGCTCCCACCTGCGGACATCACTGGTGGCTGCCTGGGCTCTTGGGGCACACTCTGTCTGAAGCAGAACAAAACTCAGGAACAGCCTTCACTCTGTTAAGCTCAGCAGTCTGGAGGAGCTCAGCATCCCCGGTGGATGGATCACCCCTCTGTGCAGAGKGAGCCTCCGCCGTGTTCCACAGCCGCAGGCACGTCCCAGCTCCAGCTGGGCCACCAGGGACATGCTCTGCCCAGCGCATGGCCAGGACACCCAAGAAGTGCTCCCAGGTCTTCCAGGCTCCTGCCAATATGGAATTTATTGCAGAGTGTCGGGTGGGTKTCTGAGAGACAGGTTTCCTGAGACCTGGGGAAATTCCCTCCTTTGTGGCTCTTTATATGACTCCATGAGCTGGAGACAGCCGCCAGAAGAAGAGGAGCTCCTCAAGCCTTCACTTGTTTTTTAGAGCAACGTGCAATGCCCGCAACGTGCATTGCCCAGCTGTGGACACAAGTGAAGCCCAGTCTGCTGGGCTGGTTTAGGAGAGGTAGCCAGTCAAAAGGCTGCTTGCTTTAGTCTCTGGTTCCAAATGTAATTTGCTATTCACGTTTGCTTCCCATCTCTGCCTCCCAAGGGTATTGCCAGCACTTAAATASACCTCTGTATGAACTCTGATTTTTTTAGGAAATAAATAAATTTGCTCCCCATGGCACAAAGACCTGATGTTCAGGGGACAGGAGGACATTGCTCAGCTCCCATTTCAGCAGCTCAAATCCACAGGAAGCATTTTGGACTCCACCACCTCATCCCTCTTGCCATCCACCACGCCTCCATTTCAAAGCCTGCCAGTCCAGACCAAGACCCTCCACCCAGCCCAAGCTGCAATCCTGTCCCCGCCAGGGACCAGCTGTCCCCTCRGCGTCACGCAGCCCAAGGAGACACCTAGTGGTGATGGGACTCACCACGACACGTCACACGCGTGTCACCGCAGCGCCATGTGCCCAGGCGCCGCATCAGGCAGCTGCGTCCCGCCGGCGGTACTTGCTGCGGGAGGACTCTACGGCTTGTTTATGTGGGGTTGCTGCCAATAGTATCTTTTTTTTTTCCTTCTTTTTTTTTCCATTTTCACTGAAAAATCTACTCTGCAGATCTAGTTTCAGGTCCCTTGCCATCTTGTACTGGTTCAAACACAACCTTTAATTACTTCTGTCAGAATTGTAAAGATAATGTAAAAAGCATTGCAGTTTTCACAGCATCTCTGCTGAGGAGGAACTTGGCAGCTGTGACCATGCAGCACGCCAGACTCCCTTCCCCGACCAACCCTGCTGGCCCTCAGAGCTGCCGTCAAAGCAGAGAAGACAGCAGAGCTGGACCCAGAATCTCAGCGTTTAAAAGTCAAAGATGTTAATCTGCTCAATGCAGAGGGCAAACAGACCGTGTATGGCACCCTCAGGGGCACCCCAAATCCAGCTGCCCCCATGAGCCAGGCAGAAGGCCAAGGGCTGCAAGAGGCATGAGTCTGCTAGAAAGGAAACACTGCAGAGTTGGTATTTGAGAAACTGTCATCACTGTAGGAGCCTAAAAAAAGGGTGATGCTGGGACAGCCTTCTGTTCCACCTGGTTCTTGGGGACAGGCTGTGAAGTCATCCTCCTTTCCAGTGTTAGAGACTAAAGTGGAGGTAAGACCCTGCAGTGCATCCAGGGTGCTTTCCATGTGGAAGAGCCCAGAGCTTCACATGCCAACTTCCTCCAGCTGCATCCAGCCAGGATGGTCTCCCAGGTGTGGGGCACTAACTCTGGTGGTGGTTGGGAGCAGCCATGCCTGGGAGGGTGTCCCCATCGCAGACATCCCCAAGGTGCCTGACTAAGCACTGGAGAAATGCAACATGTGGAAAACGCAGCCTTCTCCTTGCCAATTCTGCTCCAAGGAAAGGTGCTTCTGCAAGGACAGCTGGGATGAGCTGGTTTGACAAGTCAGAGTATGCAGATTTTAGTGGAAGGCTTAAGTGAAACATGAATAAAAAGCTAAGATGGAGCACAGCGTCTTTGTGCTCCATGCTCAAGTGCTTCACCTTCCTTTGAAACAACCACGGCAAGGGCTGTTGAAGCACCAGGAAACTCCCACTGGTTCTCAATGAGATACCAATGCATCCAGAAGAGCCTGTGGGATCTGCTTGGACGAGTCCCCCTGTGGATCTGCATGCAGTTTCTGAACTGCCCGAGCTCAGCTGGCCGCATCCCAGCTCTTCCCCTCAGTTGCTGTTGCTCATCCCGTTTGCAGGTAGTCAATGCGCCGCAGGGGACATTCTCACACCCTCCCACCATGTTCTAGAACTAGACCTTTGGCTGCCAAAAGCTCTGCTGCTTTTATTACCATTTACACTGAGGGTGGGATTTTCCTCCAAGGATGGCTGCCCTTCATATGCTCAAAGAGGCCATTCAGGGCCAGCTCCAAGGAGATCCTTCCCCACTGGCCAAAAGCCTGCTGCACAATACACCACTTGGAATAAAATGAGCAATCTAGTTTTGAGGAGGACCAAGGTTTTGCTTTGGAAACCTTGTGCTTCGAACTCTTTCAGCCTGGGGATGCTGCATGGAGGCTGCTCAGACCAGCTCTGCCGCACGGAGCCCACGGAAGGGGCTGTTGGCAAGGCCGGGGATGCTGCCCCCATCCTGGCCAGAGCTGCAGTGGGGCCAGTGGTGGCACGACAGGTTCAATGGAGCCGTGGAGGGTCCAACCGCAGCATGATGGGTCCAACAGCAGCGTAACGGGTCCAATGGAGCCATGGAGGGTCCAACAGCGGTGCAACGGGTCCAATGGCAGTTTGACAGGTCCAACAGCGGCACGATGGGCCGCGCACCAGAGCAGATTTAGCTCTGCTACCGCACACCAGGAGAAGCTTCCCAACAGGTTCTCCCAACCTCCCAGCATCAGCTGCTACCTGGGGACATAACACACTCTGGTCTAAGCAAGGCAGAAGGGAAAGGTGATTTTGCCGATGTGCTAACTTTTAATTACAGCTTAATGCCCTAATTAAAGCAAGGACGGTTTAGCTAATGACTTAGCTAAAATTTAATACTTTAATGAGGCTAAAGACTAATTTATCGCTGAGGTGAGAATGCATGGCGGGGGGGCTGCCTCGGGAGCCGCGTGTGGCCGGTGCTCACTGAGGAATCTTGGGGTGCTGGGCCCGAAGCCAGGCCCATTTCCACCTCCCTGTCCAAGGCTCACACCCAGCTCGGAATCATCGGCTGCAAGGTGCATGTTACCTCCACATCTTTCCAGAGCTGTATTTTGGAGCCAATGAAGCCCCACGGGGCGTTTGCTGGCCAGTGCGTGGGTCTCTGCACCTCTGAGAGCACCTGCCAACACAGCGGCTGCGAGCCTGGGAGCTGCTCTTAGGAGCAGAGCCCAAGGCTGCTGCAGGGCCAGGGACGCTGCAAGCAGCCCGGCTGCCTCCCAAAGCCAGACACCCCTGGGGCTCAGTGTGCAGCACCTCTGATGTCACCTCTGCCCACTCCTTGGCTTTCCCRTGGCTGGGAGCATCGAGCCTGCGCCGAACAACCTCATGCTCAGCTTCTAAGCGCGCTAGCCCTACTCAGCACTGCCAGAGCCACAAGTAACTGAGCTTGAAGGCACTTCTGCCTGCAGGTTTTGGAAAAATCCCCCACRCTCGCTGACCTTTCAGAGGAATCCTTTCCAGCTATTTGGCTTTTGAAAGCTCTGATCCACTCCATCAACTAATGCAGTCAAGAAACCAGGGCTATTGAACAGGACAAGATCATTTACCCCTTGCGTTTCAGTAACAGTGGTGCTTCTGCCCTGCAGTCCTCTCGGCACTGGATCCCAGAGGTCAGTAATGTTACTTCCAGCTCATCAGGGCAGACGCTGAGGCACGGGGCAGCGGAGCACCCAGTGCCAGCGCAGCCAGTGCCCTCGCGACGTGCGCAAGGCCCCTCGCTAGCGGCCCGCACAGCTGCACCCTTTGAAGGGTGCAGCTTAGGAAGAGCATCAGGTTCAGAGCGCGCAGCCCCTCTCCCGGCTGTAATGTGAGAGCAGGCGCCGCTTGGCATTTTGGTCAGACTGTCATTGCTTCAAACAGAAATCTGCCCGGCCTGTGTGGAAAGGACACATATGTTTCCTATAAGGAGACTGTACGTGATTTTTTATATGCATAGGACGGCTACGGTATCTGAGTAAGCTCCTTACCCACTGATCATCCGTGGCTGCAACTTGCCTCAGCAACACAGGGGGCCAAAGCACCGTCCCCATCCAAGCAGCACCTGGGAGTCCTGGTGCAGTGGATCCTGGAGGGACATCCTGCATCACTGCCTGCTCCCAGGGCTGCGACACAGGCAGGATCTCCTGGGAACACAGACTTTGGAGGCTCCCGGAGCTACCAAAGATCCAGCTGGGATGCGGGCAGGGCCCTGCTCGCACACCGGCCCCATGGGCAGCCTGCAGGCGCAGGACTCGCCCCGCACGCTGGCAGCAGCTGCCCTGCTTTGATTCCCGCTCACCTCTGGCCCACAAAATCAAGGCCAGACTGCGGGGCGCGTGYGGGGGGAGCGGAGGTGGAAGCTGGGCCCAAACTGCCTTAACTGGTTCCCCAGAGCCGCTGCTTTCCGCGGCAAGCAAGCCAGAACAATGTCATCCCAATACCCCRCGCTAAGCTGGGGGAAACCGAGCGTGACCGGCTTCACGCATGACAGCCTGGAAGCCAAGCATGGGCGGCCAGCACCAGCCCCGCTCCCGCGGCCCACGCGTGGCCCCTGCGCGCGGGGACCTCGCTGCCCGCCCCGGCCGGGCTCCCGGCTGCCCGCCCGCCCGCACGAGAGGCCACGGCGCTCTCCCGGCGCTGTCATTAACAAATGAGGCCCGGCGCTTGATTAATTCCACAGGTTTCTTCCATTAGGAGCCACTACATCATTGCTACACGAGAGCCTTCCTCCCCTCCGCGCTGACCTTCCTYCCACTGCTTGCCCATTTCCCTCGGCTGTGGAAGTTATTACAGCCCAGTTATTTGAAAGACCTGGAAACCGGGGCAGCCGCTGCCTCCTTTCATCTCCAGCTCTGCTGCTCCTCACTCCTTGGCAGTTTGGAAGGACGAGGGAAGTAATTAATGGCCGGGAGGGGAGGAGGAGGCGCTGCTGCGAGGGGAGTCAAAAATTCCTCTTGACAATGACCACATGTCTGGGGCTCGGCTACCAGTTCACCTGACAGCAATAAGGGCCTAGCAGTCATTAGTCACCCCACGGACACGCTCCCTGCGCTGCTTTTTTTAAGTCCCCCCCCAATGGAGGTTGAAAATGCAAGAGCTTCGCCCCCCCCGGAGCTCACAGCCGTCTCCATTGGCCCTCACGCGGTGGAAGGCGAGAGGGGCTGTCGGCTCCTCGGGCCCCTCGCCAGGGCCATCGCTGAGGGAACGGCAAGGATGTGGCAAGGGAAGCCTGCGCCCCTGGCCCATGCGGACCCCAGCTCACCGCTTACTGCTCCCCAGGAGCGTTGTCCTCTCCGTGCCTCCCTTAATTCCCCTCTGCCCCTTGCTTGGGGTTATGTAAGTGCAGTTGTGCAGGGGCAGGTCTGGGTGTGGAAACCCAGCAGCTGCAGGCGGCCAGGGCTGCAGGGAGCCTGGGGAGGTCTATGAACTGCCCACCGGCTCGCGCCAGGGAACAGCAGAGCTTCTGGTTCCAAGTTGCCTGCAGTTAGAACAAATCCGGCAACTTCCTGAGGCTGAACTGCACAAAAATTGGTTGTGAACGAAAAAATGAAAGAGGACGAACACTACAGAGTGGCAATGATATACTTGAGAGCTGGTGGTGATCTGCAAGGGTGGCATGAAAATGCTAATGCTGCTCCATGGAGGATTTGGCTACTACGTTTTGGATGTGGTGCCGAAGCCTGTGCAGGACAGGCAGGCAGCTCTGCATTGTGGCAGCCAGTCTGTGTCCCGGAGCCGCGCGCCGCGGAGAAACCGCAGGGCCCCCATGGCTCCCCGCTGCCGGCTCCCCGTGGTGAGCACGGATCCCGCCTGGGAACCCCGCAGCCTCCCGTTACGGTGCTGCCACCCCGGGCCACTGCATTCGGCAGCCTCGGGGAGCAGAGGCTGCAGTGTCGCTTTCCAGGCAAACCTCGAGGCCTTTTGTGTTTTGTCCCCCATCTCCCGGCACCTCTGCCAGACGAACGGATGCTGCTGTCCTCATCGTGCGAGAGCAGACCCTGGGCACAACAAATCCCGCAGCCAGACAGGAGACGTGAGGCAGCCCAGTGTGGATCCAGATCGCACGGATCCTCACCCAGGCTCTGAAGCACTGATCAGCCATTCCTCCCTCCACAGCTGTCTACAAGGGCAGCTCTCTCTCCAAAAGCGAGTAAAGGGCTCATGTGGCCCAGCTACATTTCCTAAGTGTCTCCTGCCCCTTTTAGAGGGCCCAGGCATGCTTTATGAAATATCAGATGGAGATCTCCGAGATAAAGCCACACTTTCCCGTCTTGCATGGGCCATTTCGTTTTGCGCCGCTTGGTGCAGTACGTGATTTGGCTACAGAGTGAGAGCATGTGAAGAATTGCTTACATGGAAAAGACCTTTCCTATCCGCCCGACCTCGGCATCAGTCATTATAAGTAATTGTCACGTTACAGCGAGAAGAGTGGCTCCTTTCCTGGAAGGAGCAGCACAGGGGTTTCGAGGAGGGCTGGGCAGGGTTAAAGCAGATGAGCTGTGTCAGCCCCTGGCAGGTAGCCGTGTGGTAGCCGCTCGGAAAGCCTATCTTCCCGGGATTTGTCCCCGACCGTGGTGCTATCTGCAAGGGGCAGACTGTAATCAGAAACACATTTTTGAGTGAAGGACTGACCTCTGCAGCATCACCAGGAATTTCTGAGGCTGTACAGCTGTGCGAGGGCCTCCGTGGCGCGGCGAGGCCGAGCCGTCCATGCCCGCTCTTGTTTCAGTGCTCTGAGCTCTCCCGTGGTGCTGAGCAGCGGTTCTTTCCACCTTAAACCTATGTACTGCGTTGGAAACAAAGCTGTGGAGCACAGGGATGTTTCAGAAGGTAGTAATTTTATAGAGGCAGAGAGTATCAATGAAGGTGAGAGAATCAGAGGCTCTGATGCTATCCCAGCATTTCTGTGGACTCCGACACTTTGTGTTTGGCCRTCGCTTGTCTTCCCACAAAGCACTTCTCAGTTTGAAGGCAAGCAAGAAGCGCAAGAACATGCACTGGGCCCTGTTCTGATGATTCCCACTGAGTTCTTCTCACTGATGAACAGTGCCCATTTTTGAATTAATGCAGCATCAGCAGTCAGCTGTTAATTCCCCTTCTGCCTTTTCGCCCTAGAACAAGCAACTTTTGGAAACTGGCATTTTCGACCTACCTTCCTTTTGGTGCTGATTTGCTGTACCCAGGTCACCTCTCGGACTCCGTTTTGACAAATGAGAGAGACTGAGCTCTCTAAGCTCACCCTATGGCTTGCAAACACTCCTGCAATCTTCCCTCCATTCTGCCTCCTTCCCCGCCTCATATTTAAAAATGTGGAGCTAGACCCAGATCAGGGCCAGGCCTGTGGCCTCCAGGACATGCTCCCCACACCGTAATTCTTTTTCTGAAGGTGAAATTTCACTTTGGTCAGTGCTCAGGAGCTGTGGAAAATCCGGCCCCGGGGAATTCTACAAAATCCTACAAAAGCTAATGATCAGAAACTAAAAAGACATTTAATCAATGCTTTGCTTCCTTGTTTTGGTTTAATTTACCTCATTTCCCCTACACTCAGTCTGTTTTCCCCTCAGCCCACTCACCAGCTTGGCTTCACAAACAGAACCCCGCTCATTCCAGCAATCCGATTTCACATTAGGAAAAGGGGATGGAGCAGTAGCTCGAATGAACAYACTCAGTTGCCAGTGATTTAAGGTCACTGTGGTATCAGAGAGCAGGTGAGCAAAACATATGTTTTTTTTTCTGGTTTTGCAAGTCAGGGCARGTCTCCCACTTCTCCTGCATACATAAATCCTAGGACTGCTTGTGCGCCTCATACACGGGATTAAAAACCATTTCAAGGTGTCAAGTTGTAGCTCTGATGCTGTAGCTGGAAAGCCAAGTCTTTGCCTGGCATGGAGACAATTTACCCACCAGTTTCTGCTCTTGGCAGCTGGCGTTACACTTGGATAAAATGCAAGCAGAGCATTTGGAAAAGAAAAAGTGCTGACAAACGTTTAAATATCTAAACATCCGAAATAAGAAGCAAGGCTTCCAAAATAGCAGTGCCCCGGTCTCCACAGCCATTTCTGGGCCTTTCCGCAACGGCTGACGGCTCCCACGGGCAGCAAAGGGAGCTGGCCCTGTGGCCGCGGCCGATCACGAGGACCTTGCGGCTTCTTGCTCACTGGGGATGCCTAGGAGTGCGAAACGAGCGCATCCCAGAGGCTCGGGAGCCAAAAGGAAGCCTGGATTTCACACCCTTGGTTTTTTTGGCCCACTGTGCACGTTTTGCTCGCTGGAGCTTTTGCAGCTGCTGAGGGCTCTGTGCAGCTGGGGCTGTGGTGCAGCCCACACGGGCACCCCGGGGCCCCCGGCACAGAGCCCTGGGAGCAGSACCCGGGGCACGGGCCCTGTCCGGGATGAGCAGCGCGGCAGCACTGCGCCAAGCTGCCGCCTTCTCATTCTTCTGCCTTCCCCACGTTTGGCACGAGGCCAAATCCCCTCTTTTCTCCACCCACCCATCAGACATTTTCTGCTAAATATCCTGTCCTCTTGTCGTTTTGGCAAAAAATAAACTATGCACGAGAAAGAATTATGCCTGTGAGGCGCTCATAAAAAAATTCCTGTGAACGATAAATCAAAACAAAATAATAATTATCACCAGCCACAGGACCACATTTATGTTTCTCATATTTTTCTCTTACTTTTCGGAGATTATCAAGTCTACACAAGAGTGAGAACCAGATTTTCCTWAAGATACACAGGTAGTCTCAGACTCTGCAACCTAGGCCCACCTTGACTACGAGAGACTTCTCTGCAGAATTTACAGAAAGGCTCAAACATTTATCTTAGAATTAGAAACGGTGCATTTCTGTCCTAGAAACTAGACAATCCTTTTTCCCCCTACGGCTACATAAATCTTCCACAGTCACCAATTCTGCAGTTCTGATTGCGTCTGATAAATAACGAGCACTTATAAAGTGATTTTTCTTCTCCTGCTCTTGCAGTGACTGACACACACGCATGTGCTTTGTTAGGGGGAACTGAGGCACAAGGGCCTTGCTCAAATTTGTGGCTGTGTGGAGACACCAGGACTCCACTGACAATGGAGAGSACATCCAACGTTCCATGTGTCTGGCACACGGGGACACAGGGAAAATCATTTCCCAGCCTGCAGATGTGGAGTCGCTGGGTGAGCTAGCGACTGAGCTAGCGAATGGAGCAGCATTGCTGAGAAAAGAGATTTCTGCACAAATGTACAGAATACTGTGGCACAGAACACGCGGGGTGTTTCTGCGAGGCTGTAGTGTCTGCACCAAGTCATCCCCGCCATGACTCTGGGAGAAGCCTGCAACGCACCTGCACGTGGCAAGCCAGGGTGTTAGTTTTATTTTCCTAAATTTGGTCTCCCAAAGGTAAAAGCCGAACAAGCACCTCACACATGCCTGGCAACATGAGCCACGATCTTGGAATGTGCCGGCGTGGYAATGTCAAGGGCAAGTCCCTAAACCTCCCCACCCTTCCCTGAGAAATGCAAAGACAYGGACCTCAGAATAATCTCTTCATTTCAGTAATTTAGCGGCTGTTTGTACAGGGCTCTGAACCTGCACACTGCTGCCGCACAGAAACGCTAAGCACTGTGTTATTTAGCTGCAAAGCCTGTGCTAATCCCTCATTATGAAACGATAATTAATCATCGTCATTTTATTCAAGAGCTCCCCCCACCCTGGGCCCTACAGGCGCTGACCAAACTCTCTCCCGGAGCGTGTCCTGACAGGATGGGGTGGCTACGGAGGCAGAGTTCAGGTCTGAACTTCCCCAGAGTTCAGGGCTGCATCGGCCTGTGCCTCTTGCCCGGCCAGTGCATGGCCAGYGCACTGTCCGCGGGCATGGGTGACCTGGCCAACCACGCCAGCACCTCACCAGGCCAGCCAGGGAAACTGGGACGTTTGAAGGGGAACCAAGATCCTCAAGAAGCTGAATCCAAGGGAGCCATCTGTGTCCCCGAGAAGCCCATCTCTGCCCGCAGGGAGCCCATCTGTGTCCCCAGGAGCCCATCTCTCCAGTGGGATCCGCTTGGCTCCGATGGGCAGTCCCGCTGTCCACCGATGAGCRCACTGAGCCTGTGTCCTGGTCAGCCAGGGCCTCAACCAGCGAACACCCGGACCACCAAGGTCTGCGCAAACATCTGAGATGAGGCCCCCTGGCATAGTGTGGGGAGCAGCCTCCAGAACCCTCCGGRGCAGCCTCCAGACCTCCAGCTGGAGCTGAGTTTCCTGCACATCTGTTTTAACTGAGTACTACAGGTCTTGCACGCTATTTTCTTATTTTGGAGGCAAGTCAGTTCTTGGAAGCCAAACACACTGCCAGGTAGTAGTTGTGTAACAGGCCAACTACCAGGGTTTAGATGGGAACTTTTTTCCCTGTAGATTCAAGAGGTCTGACTTTCCTTGGGCAAAATTTCTAGCCATATTGCAAAGGTTTTGTGCCACTTACTTGCATCTTGAAATGCAGGATATCTATGTTCAAAGTAGACCAATTAATGTGACCAACCACAGGGAATGGTGCTCACAGCTAGAACAGCGGTGGCTTCTCTAGCATTCGCACTGTTAAACCTGGAGCTCTTTCTGCACGAGAGCACAGGGGCTGTTACAGGTCTGCARATGCTGCAGCTCTTGCCAGAGCTCAAGTTCTTCCTGGGCAATTATAAAGCAGGTCTCCCTGTCCTGGTCAAAGCCAATCAAGCAGCCTTCTGCCAAGGGGCTGGGGACTATTGGTAAGAGGCTGTCTGAGGTCTCTGTGCTGCACCTCCAGCTCACAAGCTGGGGCTCCCGTTCTGTCTTTCTCTTTGCTCTTCATCAGGTTTCCATCCTACGCTGTTCATTTGTCTCTTAACCATAGATTTTTTTTTGCAAAGAACAACTTTCAGAGTGGCTGACATATTCCAAGTGCATGCAGGGATACACCTGACCTTGCTGGTCTGCAGTAGTGACACAGGACTGAATATGACCCAGAGGCAAGGACTTCTCTGCTGAAACAAAAGGAGCTACAAGTAGATCCTTTCYTTATATCATTACTTCTTGATAGCAAAAGGTAAAGAGGTGGGATATAGAGGGATGCTAAGGAAGAAGAACTCAGCGCTGATTGTTCCCTCAGGCTGGTGGGGCCATTGCAGCAGAGCAAGCAGCAGGTCTCAGTGCACAGAGCACCTCCCCTCCGCCAGCAGCCCCAAACTGAGACCCAGCCGGGGAGAGGCTGGACCAGCTGCGCTACCCGAGGCCAACACCACGGCCCACATCTCAGCCCCAGCTGTCCTCAGAGGGCAAACTGGGTGGCAAGAGACAAGACGACATAAACTGACTGCAGGAAAGGACCAGACTGAATGGAGAACTTAGAAATGGAAGCTTCTATGAAAGCACATGGATGAACATGCCTTCAAAGAAATAATCTGAATGGGAAAATATTTTAAAAGGCCCAAGCAAGTCTATATAAATACTCCATACAGAGAAGCACCCTAACTGGTGAAGGAAGCCTAAATGATTGGCTAAGACAGTAAACATGTATTAAATGACTTTCTGAATCAAAAATTACATTTCGTTCCTAGGGAAAAACCATTATCAGTTCCATCACGCTGCAGCACTGGAGACAGATCAGCGTGTGATTTATTGGGCAATACAGAGCGGGACAAGGCTCACTTGCAAAGGGAAAACAATGTTAAGCAGGAGCAGTTTGTGGCGGGCCGCGGTGCGTGGTGAGAACACAGCCCTTAATCCGCAGCGCCAGGCGCATCTGTCAGCGCCGCACTGGGGCAGGGGCAGCGTGCGCGCACCGCAGCACCTCGCGGGGCTCTGCTGYGTGGAGCGGCTGCAGGAACAGGCTGGGGATGCCCGGTGGCGCACAGGGCTGAGCTGACGCATGTTGGCTGCGGCTGCTGGGTGAAGGGGATGCCTTTGGGGTGTGTGAGGAGGTGAGTATYGGAGCACATCGTTCCCATGGCGCACAAACCCCAGCTCGCATTTCCAACCGCAAACGTGCTGCCAAGCAGAGGGCACTACAGTGGCCCCAGGGAATCTCAGCCCTTTGGCAAGAGGGACATCAACGTAGGAGGAGAGAGTCAAGGCCTCAGAGGATTCCCAGTTTAATCAGGTCCAACTCCGTCAGAAAGGTTTTCCTGGGAGCTCCCAGGTGTGCCGCCAGCTACCGGCACTTCCCAGGAAACGTCTGCAAGGGCGCACAAGGGAGATGGCAGCGCGCTCAGCACCAGATCCAACTGGTCTTCCTCGGGCAATCACTTGTCTGTCATAACACAGTAGGTAATTCGCACTGCACACACAGGCACTTGGGAGTCAGAGGCAGCCAGCCGTGGCTGAGGCTTAAAATGACTGGCAAGTGCAGCCACTCATCCTACCTGGGATGACTACACACCAGCCTGCGAGCTAGCTCCAGCTCTGACACCCCTTTTGAGAGCCTGGCATCCAGGAGCGTTGCAGACATGCACTGTTTCTTTTGCAAGTGCAAATACATTTTGCTAAATAAACTTGTGCTGGCCAGGCTGTAAGCATGAGTCCTTCGAGCCTGAAACTCTTTATTATTCTTTGGCTTCATGGGATGTAGCTTTCTTGGATAGCACTGCTGTACAACTGTCAAGGATCTCACCTGGGGCGCAGCTTCTTGTGAAAACAGAAGAGTCCTTCTTGGGTGACCGCTGAAAGCAAAGCTGCAGCAGGGCTTGCCTGGGAGCAGGGCAGCAGGGAACTCTGCGGCCTCTCCCCATCCTTGCTTGCTTCCAGGGGAAAAAGCCGAGCACTGCCAGCCCCATGCCAGCCTCCCTGGCAGCCTCGGCACAGCTGCCACCTCGTACTCCTCTCTTGGAGCTTTCTTCTCCGCTCTTTGTGCCTGCCCAGTCCGCAGCGAGGCCTCGCAGCAGCAGGATGGCACAGCTGCCCACGCATGAGGAACAAATTCTCCAGCCTGGTCCATGCTGGCACTGGCCAGCATTAGAAAGGTTGTAGCCACATCCCTCTGCCGGAATGACTGCACTCAAGCTCTAGCTACTGCTGCTTGATTCTAATTCTCTACAGCTATTGTATCCTCAGGATTTAAATTGTCAAGCAAAGAGCCTGCTCTCTGTTTTCTTTGCCCTTGTTCAGTGTCTGCTTTACGTAATGAGGAGGATTACCCGAGTCTTACCTGCTTGTCAGGCTCCTATCCCCCTAAGCACAGCGCATTGTTCCGCAGCTCCACTGGTTCTTGACTGAAATTCAATGTACATTTTTTGTCACCAGACCCACTTGTCTGATTGCCTTGGCTCCTTCTTTCGCTCTGCTTCTCCTTGTCTTTTCAAACTGAAAAGCCTACAGGAAAGCTCAAACTGGGCTAATGGGAAATTGTTGTTTTTAAGACAGATGTGTGTCTAAGAGCATTTTGGCAGAGCAAAAGGGAAGAGAAGACAGTCAAAGCAGAGGCTTCAGAGGATGCTGCGCTCTGCTGCCTGCACTCTGCTTCACGGGGAGCTCTGGGACCGCAGATAACTTCCTACCTCTTCCTTCCCTGCACACAGAGGGCCCGCAGACCCTGCCATGCAGCACTCGAGCCCCAGGCTGAGCCCAGCCCCACGGWGTCCGCCTCGCAGCCCTGCTTTGGTCAGCATAGCCTGGAGCACAGGGCAGCAGCCTGGCATTTAGTGTGTGATCCTGATGCTGCGAAGGGCCCCATGTCCTCGCGATGGGCCCTGGGTCTGTGCCTGCTGAGACCCGGCGCAGCTTCCTCACTGCAGTGGAGAGGAGCCCGCCCTGCTGCCAGCCAAGAGCACCACACACGGTTAACAAGCCCAGCTCAAACCAGAGAGGCTTTAAGATGTTTCAAACTGTCTAAGGCAGGCCACAGGACATGGTGATCCCTTCAGGTGGAGACAGTAACATAAATGATAGCTTTGCCTGAACTAAATGGAAGCGAGGCACAAGCCGTGCCAGGTACCCGCTGGGCAGCGACGCGCTTGGCCCCGCTGCATCTCTACTGTGCCAGCCCAGCTGCATTTCTAACAACTCCTTTTGTCCCACATTAGCTACCCGGAGAGCAGGGGAAGGTCACCTAGGCTGGGCAAGACACAGAAAGGCATGTACGGAGAGAAAAACATAAACCCCAACTGTGAGTTGAGTTCCTGAATCCTTTGTCATTATTATTCAGCCTTATGGATGGGAAAGAACTAACATGAAATCGAGTAACCTGCAAGCTCTGTCTCTACAGCTTTCAACTGAGCTTTAATAGAACATTTATTGTATATTACCAAAGCACAAGTAGACTGCTAAAAACATATTTTCAGGTTTAGCAGCTAGGTCACAGATGTATTGCAGCTATAAATAACTCCTGCAATCATCCAAATCTTTTAATCTAAATACTCTTTAAATAGTCTGAGGGAATGTATTTAATTTGGTTGTTATTAAATATAAATGAGAGGCATGCCTGCGAAGGCCAGCACAGAGGCTGCCTCTGGCTTGCACAGCGCAGGGCTGCTCTGTGAGTGGAGGAGACGAGCGGCGGGCGCAAAGAGGCAYGAAGCAGCCGGACAGGGCGGCCGCGTGGGGAAGAAGTCTTGCTTTATTGGCATTAAATGGCTCATGGAAGGAAAAGACACCTGAGATTGCTGCTCACATACTGCTGTACAGTGAGAGCACAGCAGGCGCCAGCCAGCGTACGAGGGGATCTTGAGTCCCTCTCTCTGTTCAATCTCTGAGGAAAGCGCAGGCAGGGAAGAAACAGGTCCCTCCACATCCCCTTCCTGAGAATTCACCAGTCCTCCCAGGGAGCTCTGAACAGCTTGAGAAAGGACAGGCTGCAGAACTGCCACCCCAGGAGCCAGCTGAGCACGTCCCAGATGCCGGCAGAGCAGAGGTTCAAGCCCCTGTGGCCCAGCCAAGATGTCATCCTGGTCCTCTTATTCTGGTGCAAGGATGGCTGCCCTGAGCTGGTTGGCACAGCTCAGACCTGCTTATCTTGACTGGAAATTTCTCTCTCAGCCTGGGAATCCTTCCATTTCAGGAAAAATAATTTTCTGAAAAATCTCAGCTTTGTTTAAAACTCCTGATCAGAAGTGAAAATGTCCACTCTTTGCTCCTGCAGCTATGGGGACTGGCTCAGTCCCTGCGGTCAGAAGAGTCCCGTGCGGTCAGGGACCTCAGACATGGGCCAGGGCATCATTAGAAAGAAGATGAAATCCCACGGGAAGGCTCCCCAATTCCCACCTCCAAATGTGCCCTGTGTTTCCCAGGCGGGACAGCGACCCGGAGTGAGCGGAGCTCCCGGCAGCAGCTGGCGCGGAAGCAGGGGGCAGAGCAGGCGCCTGCGGTGAAGCGAGGCAGACGGCACCATGCTGCCAGCCCCAAAATCACTACGGAGCAGGGCCGGCCGCCTCGAGGCTGCCCGAAGGAGGGGTGAGGGACCCACAGCCCTGCACGGCTCCTGCCGCAGATTTACTGGCCTCGTTTCTCGTTTTAACAGAACGGGGCTGGGGGAGAGAAATACCACACATAAATTCGCACCATCAGTCATACAGGAGGATAGGAAAAAAACRCAGTCATCTGCAAGATTTACGAGCCCCCCTGAGCTACAGCCCAGAAGACGCAAAGACACACACAGGCGCACGGCGAGCGAGGCGAAACGTGATCCCACTTGCAGCCTTATTCCTTTATCATGTTCCTTGACAGCGGCCCAGCCCGGGCTGCGGCGGGTGGCGCAGGAAGCGGCCGCAAGCAGCAGGGCCCCAGCTCAGCACCCATCGCTTTGCGCCTCCTTAGCACYTCTCCTGCAGCACCTCAAACACTACAATGGCTCCTGGATCTCCCTCAGCCTCGGTTAAGCTGCAGGAAGCTGGGTTATTAATGGGGGCAGAGGCCAGAGCTGCTGCGATGGCACCTGGCACGAGTGGGGACCAAGWTGCCATGCTGGCCGTGCTGCTTCTCCTGCCTCACCCACAGCTCCGCTGGCTGGTGAAGAGCTGTGAGATCTGTGGGCCCTGATCCTCAGCTACAGCCTCCTCTTTTGGACCTCTTGGCACCGTGTGGGAACTGGAACTCTTGAAGTCTTCTCACTTTGGGCATTAAAAAATAGAGGCCAAAACCACCAGAAAAATCTTGCGGCATCTACGGCCTCTCACTGAGGTAGTAAATGGTACATCGGTAAATGATACTCTTAAAACAATCTAAATCAAATGAACATGACAGAGCTTATCATCAATGATCAATCACGGCTTGTCGCCGCATTCCTCCTAGCTCCTTACAATATTCTATCACCCATACGGRCTGCTCAGTGACAGCAGCGGTCCCCATGCGCCTCCGTACAACACACCTCAGCCCAGCCAAGAGCATGGAACTGGACCTCAGTGACCCACGTGCTGAAACCCCGCAATAAAAACAGCCCCTATGTTGCCAAATTCACATCACATCTATGTCCCATGTATTATGATGGGAAGCTCACAGTGTACGATAATAAGTCCGGGATTCAGGGCTGCCTGGGCCAGGCCGCATGGAGAGGCAGGAGGTGCTGAATTTGCAGCTCAGCCTTGCTGGGGCAACGAGCCTCTGTGTGACTGCACAGGAGCCGGGCACCAGCCCAGGGGAYGGGATTGCTTGCCCTGAACAGATGCTGCCCCAACCAGGGTTTCTCAAGTGGGACAAGGAGGCTGGGGGGCAGCAGGATGATGTATTTGTGCCTGACCATCACACCTGTTGCTCGGGAGCTCAAATGCTCCTTGGAAAAGAAAGCTCAAACCTTGCTCTAACCGCATCTCACGCGATGCAAATCCTCCCCTCTCCTACCTCCCAGGGCTTTTGTGCTGCGCTTTCAGGGCAATTACATGCTAAATATCTGTCTGTCAATAAGCTGGATCCCCTCAATTTGTATGACACGCTCTAGCGCAGGCCTGGCCAAGCCTCCTGGAATGACAGCTATGCCCTCCAACCAGGGAGCTGGGGCTCCGCAAAGGCGAAACAGCAATGCCACCAGCGAGCCTGGCTCTCAACAAAGGGCACTGCCTGCCTCCTGCCTCTTGTCCCCAGCTGTGGGAGGGTTRCAAAACGGGGCAGAAAACTTGAAAATAGGGCACAAAATGCCATACTATGCACGTTGCATTCACTTGCCCCAAGCAAACCCCAGCACCTCTTGAGCACATCGTGCTCCTTGGCAGGTGCAAACCTGGGGTGCGGAGCTGAGGAGTCACTCCCCAGCCTCTGCCGTGGCTCTGTGTTAGGGATGTCTCAGTCATGCACACTAGGGAAGAGCCAAACACTAAAAAAATAGAAAAGCTTTTTTGAAAGAGAGCCTTAACTCCCTGGGTTAATCTCCCACGTTATCGATGAATCTCTGCAAGCTTGTTTTCGACTTGATGCCCAAAACAGCTGGGAAGGTCCTTAGAAATGACCAAATCCATCATTCTCTGGTAGAGAACAAGAAAAAAAAAGGGCCAGAAAGAACTGCTTAACAAGCAGAGAGAAGTCTCTTTTTTTTTTTTTTTTTTTTCCCAAACCTGAGCATGCGGGAAGGGGGGAATAAACTGCATCCCAACTGCACATCCTCCAGGGAAGACCGAAAACCGGCCGGAGGGACACGGCCCTAAAAATAATGATTTTTCAGCCAGCAGCCAGACAGCCGCCTAATCCCACCTGAATAGAGACATCACTTGAACAGCAGCCGTCAAAGTGACTGCTGATGCCGATTCCAGCTGGACAGCCCAATAAACGCACCTCAATCCCGTGCTTCATTTAAACTTTTTTTTTTTTTTTTTTAAGAACACTTTGTCTTCTTTCCCCCACCTTTATTGTCTGCACTGTAACCTAAGGTTTTAAAAAAGTGACACAAAGAAAACTTAAATGAAATCCATGTGTTGCTAATCCTGGCATTTCAAAGGGCTGCACTAGCACTTGGTCACAAACGCATTAGCAGCTGGACTAGGGCCTATTCCCTCATTGATGTTGTACAGCTTTTATTATAGGGTAGCTCTTTTACAGAGAGATGCTTGATAACATCCTTTTTATCACCAGAACTGTTAAACATTTCTGTTTAGTAAAGAGCTTATTAAACACTTTTGAATAACAAAACACCAATTCCTTCACCTCCTTCTATGAAGGGCCATGGAAGGCAACGTCACACGCGCACACTGCCTGACTCATGCAGCTTCTATCAGGACAAGRCTCCAAGCAGAACTGGCTGAGATGATCTACCCATAGACTTATTTTGTTTTTATAAACTGCAAAACACCGAGAAACCTTAGAAGATGAGAGGGSTGGAATATTTAGTGTTGATGCTCAGAAATAGCATCATAGATTTTGCAAATTTACATTAATTTTAGACATCTTTGGGATCAATGAGAGAAAAACTAGTACTAAATTGAATGTGTATTCAACTGAGAAAGAATTAACATATAAACCCAGTACGTTGCTGAACATAAGATGTTTAGAAAGGAAAGGCAGTAACATTTTGCAGAATCACCTCGCTGAGTACACTGCAATATCAGTAAAGCTGGACCTCCAGGCTGGATTTGAAGAGCTCAAGGAAGGAGCAAACTGCCACTGCCCCAGACCCTCTGTTTTGACATTTAGCCACTATTAAAATGACATTACAGKTTTTTTTTGTTTGTTTGTTTTTTCTCTCAAATGTTCTTCTCCTGCTTCCAAGCTTGCCCTTCTGGATGGACAGGGGAAATCACTTTTAGAAAAACCTCTGCAAGAATTCCTTCACTTCCTGGGCAGACATGAAACCAAACAAAGGGGAGCCGGTTCCTGCCTGGTGCCAGGAGATGCCAGCCGGAGTTCCTCACCTTCCCCCTAGTTCTCTCCCCACACGATCCACAGGGTCTTTGTGAGCCCGGGGCTCTTTACCAGGCCCCCTGAGGCACCGCGTTGCAGCTATGCGAACCCTGGGTGCTGCTGCTTGGTGAGGGTGTGAGGGCTGCTGGAGCCCCTGCAGCTGGAGCCCCAGTGCATGCCAGGCTGGCTGAGCTTGCAGGAACTCCTTCCTTCTTCGCCCAGGCAAGGAAAGCACTGCCAAGGAGCTGAGCTGCTTGTTCAGAGTCTGAGCACTAACTGGGCATGCAGTTCGGCAGCCCAGCAGCTTGTCAATCCCTGATGGACAAGCTCAGTCCTCCTGCTCCTTCCCAGCTGTTCTACAGCCTCAGAAGAGAGGTGTGCAGCCAGCCAAGCACACCAGCACAACAGGGATGCTTTGCTTCCTGATTTACATGATCTTTTCCYTGCCTTTCATTATCGTTAAATTATGTCTATAAATAAGCATAATCCAAAGACTATTTTTTTCACTTTAGGATAGCAAGAACCCAGGAGAGTAACCCAAGGGAACAGTAAATTGTCATCGCTACATCCTCTGCTCTTTGTTCTCTCTCTAAGGTTGATTGCTGAATCCCTTTTTATAATTCATTATTCCTCCCATGCTTGGACTTCTGCTGATGGGTTATTTCTGAAATTCTGAATCAGCTGAAAGAACGAGGCTCATGGCTGAGGTTTCACACCTGCCTTTCTCTCCAGCTTTGACACTCGGGCAATCTTTGTCTCCTGAAAGTATACGAAATAAAGATAATCCAGACTAAAATGCCCCAGAACAAAAGCACTCAAAAAGCAAACTCAAACATGGCTCAGAATTGCTAACTAGCCCCTTTTTTATAGAATTGGGAATCTAATTCCCTGGAGCATCCCAAAGCCAGATCCATAACACAGTTTTGCAGCTTAAGCACATCTCTACTGAAATACAGAAAACATCTTTGCTTTTTAATAGTACAAATGAACTCTATGCTAAATGACCCGGGATTAATTCTTGATGTAGTKTCAGAAATACCAGATGTTTAACATTTATAAAAGTTAGCAGAGAACTGCTCAGTGCAGCAAGCTCATATCACATAGTCAGGAGCAAAATGTCCCGAGATACTTTCAAACACGTCAAAGACAGAAATCCTTGATGAGGTCTCGGTCTATAGAGAGGGTTTTTTTTTGGTTTTTTTTTTTTTTTTTTTTTTTTTTTTTTTTTTTTTTTATTAAAGTTGCCTTTATGTTTTTTTTTTCCTTTTTTCCCTTTTTTTTCTTTGAGCCTGAAAAACAATGCAAGTCTGATGAGAATTAAGACAGTAAAGGAGCTTGCAAAATCCTTTGGCTACACAGCCCTGAGAGGGGTCTCCAGAGAAGGAAATTCCATCCGGCCGCTCTGCTGACAGGAGAGGGCTCAGCGTGACAAAGGAGCTGCTGCCACTTGTGCCGAGAACCACAGCGAAGCCCCTCAGTGCCACCCCTGCGGGCATCTGCTCCAGCTACTCCTTGCACACATTCTGCTGCTTCTTGCTTTGGCGAAAGCTGAACAGGAAAGAGCCTGGAATTTGGGCAACCAGGCCCTCATGCTGCCCAAGGCAGAGGGTGCCCTCCAGCCTGTTTTTTTAGGGCATTCTCCAAGCTAGTTTTTACATTCTCTTTTTGTCTCCAGTCTTACTTACATTTCATTATTGAACATCTCCTGATGCTCAGATAAACTTTCCTGCTCAAGAATTCGGGAAGCCAGCACGCCAGGATCAGCGCACGCACGTCGCACCACAGCACAACAAGGGCGGCCAGCACGGCCACCACTAAGCCACAGAGAAGGACTTTACAGCGCTCTGTCTCCAGGCACTCTCAAGACTGGAATTTGTTGTTGTTCAAGGCTATGATATATCTCTGTTCTTGACTAAGAGGAGAACATTTTCATGGTCTGCACTGTATTGGAGGGCTAATTTTTCAATCATACACACTGGCACTGCTTTTCTTTCTGGCGTGAAGGAGTGTTTAGTCTATTTAGCCTTTGTAATTCATGAAACAATAAATAAACAGGCACCGACAGTGTTGTTCTTTCCTCCTCTTATAAAGACATCACCCTGATAATGTGTTATCTGCTGCAAACACCAGCCAATTTGCTGTTTCCTTTCGAGATGAGATGAGGCATCATTTTCAGGAAGATAAACATCAAGACAGAGGGCAGCACCTGCAGCAGTGAGGCTGAGCGCCCCGCACCTCCAGCCCACCTCCCTCACTGGCCGGGCAGCCCTCCAGCAATCAGCTATTGCCCAGGCCGTCACAYGGATCCTTGGGTTCTTTAGAGGCACCAGCCTTACGGCTGCTCCTTCACCCTCTCTGACGGCAGGAGCAGCGTGGGCAGCCCCAGGTCCAGCACATGGACGTGGTTTCACGCACAGTGTCTTCACCAGCCACAGTCTCGGGGACCTTCTTGCTGTCCCCGTCCCCGCTATGGTGCTCTACCAGGTGCCTAGAGTGGATGGCAGTGGTGCCAAGGGAACATGGCCATAACCAGAGGCCAGGCCCCCAGTGCTGCCGCCTGCCCAGCCACCTCTTCGCTCAGGTGGCACCCAGGGCTACTCCTCCCCTCTCTTCAAGGAGGGAGGTGGCCGCCCCGGGTGGAGTTTCAGGGTTTGCCCAGCCAAATTCCTGCAAAATGGCCACCCTCGTAACCCAAAACAGCCACTGTGTTTATAGTAAACAGCAGTGATAACTGGGTGGCCTTTGAAGCCATCATGTCCATCGCTGGTAATTATGGACAAGTGGATGCAGCACTGATGTTCCAGAGGGCTCTTTTAATGTTCAGACATAATTATGGCCATTATCAAATTTCTGGCCCCTCAGCAAAAAGAGGGGGGACAAGGTCAACCCTCCCATAGCCCAGGCAGGCACAGCCAAGGAGAGATCTCTTCCCTSAGTAACTCACACTGGATAAAATTCCTCCCTAGCACCTGGTGCAGCCACTGGAGAGGCCTTGGCCACGGTGGGGGCCGGTGATGATGGAAGGCCCCTTGGGCACAGCAGCCAAATGGATTCAACACTGCGGCCTCCCACAGAGCTGTCCCRGCCCCTGTCCCTTGGGCCCGCGAGATGGAGTAGTTCAAACACCAAATACACGTCCGGGAATGACTCCTTGAGTGAGCAGGGAGAGCAGTGGTAGCATTACTAATTGCAAGGAGGGATCATTCGTGTGTGTCAGGAAACCTAAATCCCCCCAGGGCCACCCCACGCCGACTGCATGGAACGCTTTGGAGGGTCCTGTCCTCGCCCAAATGCCCCAGCTCCCAGGCAAAGGGAAATACTGAGTTTGCAAAGGGTTATTTTAAACAACACAGCTGAGGAGCAGGTAACAACACCGGAGCCTTCCCTGTGGGAACCTGCAATGACCCAGAGAAAATTATCAACCAGAAGCCATCCAGACCTTTCAGTAAGGAAAGATGGGGGAGAGTTTTATGTACGATGCCAGGGTCCATGGGTCCATGTACTGAGCTTAGGCTCCCAAATAAAAAAAAAGTAGATTATAGCACATGTAAATATCCCCAAGAAGCCAGCAAGTGCTGTGAACATCCAGCCTCGTTCAGAGTCCCAATGCAGCAACATCGTTACCTGCCTCACTCCGCAGGCTGATGGGAAACACCACCCGTGSCTGCACTCTGCTTAGGTGACAAGCACGAGAGGGCGGCCGGACCGGGCGCTGAGGTCCAGGGCACACGGAGCAGCTCACGGGATGTGCTCCCTGCTTGCTCCGTGGGTAAGTAGAGGGCTGAAGTCTCTGGGGGCTGTTAATCTGCCACCTTTCTCCAACACCAAATCAAGTGGTTTTTGAAAGAAAAATGAATACAAAAAAATGACATGATAAATRGGCTCCTTCATCTTTAGGCAATACCACCCATGCATCCATCAGGGCCAGAATACAGAAAGGTCTCCCCACCTTACCAGTCCTGAGGCCTATGTGGAGCGACATGAGCTCTAAAACCCTCCTTGTCCCAGATTTGTTCTCCTCTCCCTCTAGTACAGGGATGGGATGCAGGAGCCCTGCTGGGCTTGCACAAAACCTTAGACTGCATGAACAATGTTGCTGTAAGCAGAAAACACCACGTAGCAGCAGCCCAAGCTGTTTTGAAAAGATGCTGCATTTCCATTGTGCCACCTCAATTTTCCTACTAAGAAGCTGGAGGAAAGCATTACATTGCACTCCAGACCTGTCCTGTACAAAGCTCAGCAGGGCTGCTCAAACAGCAGCACGTTCCCCAGGGTTGCACCTCGATATCTGGTGCAGAACGGCTGAGACACAACCCGTGGCCCAAAGCTGCCYGTCGGGGTCTTCATTCAGCTCCGCTCTGACACATTACATGTGACTTTGCCAACCTCACTTCACCTCTCTTCTTCTGCTCCCCCTCTGCTGCCCAGGATAAGCCCAAAGAACCTGGCAGCTCCTGGCAGCACTGCCCAGAAACCAGGGCACACGCAAGAGGCCTGCAGCCCCCAAGCCTGCTCTGCTGCAGACTCCCCACAGCAACTATTACTGTGCCTCTCCTTGTCTCATTTTGTTATCTGTAAAATAGGGCTAAGAGCACCTCSCTACAACACCTGAGGGAGGGAGCCGCTACCAGAGGCTTGAGCAAGAGAAAACCACAACCTGACACTCTGGAAAGATTTTCTCCTTATGTGCACCAAATTCCCAACTAAAGGAACCAAACGTGCAGCTTGGGGCTGCATTTGGAGCCACTGGCTGCCTGAGATACACCTGCAAACCTGGCTTGGTGGGAGACACGTGAGCGCGTCCTAGRGCGTCAGGCACCTCTGGAAGAGCAAAGGCTGCCACCCGCACGGGGCTCCTCCGTAATCGTCTCTTGCCTAATATTTACCTTGCTGAAGAGCACAGCGAGCAGCAGCCCACGAGCAGCTGGCAGCTCTACAGAGCTCATGCCGAGCTCCTTCCTCCTCACTTTGTTATGAGCCGGGAAGGGGGGCAGCTAATGGTCCATCCCTGGCAGTATCGCAGCAGTAATCAAACAGTTGTTGAAAGTCGGAAGGGAGGCGCACGGGGAGAAGGACCGTGTCTATTAACTTAGAGATAAGCCCTGCACAGGCCCTGCCGCGCGGCGGGGACACGGGCGTGCAGGTTTGTTCTCAGCAGTTCACCTGCTGCTGCCTTTCAGCACTTTTTATTCAGTTATTTTGTTTACCTTGGAGGCTATTGTGGGCCCGGCCGCAGCACGGGCTCAGCTGCAGAGCAGGCCGAGGCAGGGCCAGCACCGCAGACCAGGCTCRCCGCTGCTTAGGGAAATCACTCCCTCTGCCCCGAGCAATAAAATAGGGCAAACAAACACGGCACGGACTCTCGAGCCCAGCACTCACCTCGGGACCTGCATTGCAGGCAGTGTCCAAAGGTGTCTGAATAGACCTGATTTCCAGAACTAAAGTCAGAGCAGTCACGAGCAGGGCTGAGTAGCGCCCAAGGACAGCACCTGTTCGGGAATTAGTGCCTTGCCAGAGGTGCCAAGCACAGACATTGTTTGAGCCCAAGTTGCAAAAGGCTCCTTCCACCTCCTGAGCTCCCATTTTTAGATGTGAAAATCCTACCCAGTTGATCCTACAATCACGATTGTCATACCATGGTGCCAATTGTGTGCACAACACAGAGCTCACAGGTTTGTGCAGAATGAGAGGGACCAGAGGGAACCTGTGGATGTGCCACAGTGTCATGGAGGAGTCTGGGAGGAGAAAGGAAAACATAAGAGGGACTGTGCTCCGCTCTCGTGTGTGTGTACTTAAAGCTTTAACTAAAGCAGAGATTGGAGTTCATTCTCAGAAAGGCTAGAAGTGAGGACAGCTTTTTGGTATGTTACATCTGTTTTATCGCACTGCCTGGTTTTAATCAAGATAAATATCACTGGAGAGACTGAAATGCAGGTAAGAGCCCCTAAGTCACCAGCAAGAATTGGTAGCTAAAGATAAAAGCAAGGGGGCAGAAAAACAACCAACCTGAACACTGTCACTTCTTTGCAGATAAAGACTGGGTTTTGCAACACTTCTATCATTTAAGTCTTGAAAATGCGTGAATTCCTACATTAATCTGCATCTGAAGCTAGACAGGCACTGGGACAATGACAAATACCATTACGTGACATCGTACGGTTTGTAGGAACCACTTGGGATACTGGCATCTCAGATAGCAAAGACACAGAAACCCTTCCCCAAACTCCTCCCACCTGTTCTTAAGACTCAATATTTCTTTCTTACTACTCATTAGCAGCAGTTCCCAAGCCTGACAGTGCCTAAAGTTACAAATCTTCTTCTAGTTTCCAGCCCAGCTGTACACACGGTCAGTTTATACCCATCTGTGGCTGTGTCAGAATCACCCTTCAATGACAGTAACAGCATATGCCTCCCTGCTATTTACTCCCATGCACAGGCCCAGTCCAGCCACAGCTCCTCTTTAGTATTCACCCCGCTAGGCTAGTTTGCAGTGCTCTTTGGACTAACAGGTAATCATTTCCTCAGAAAGGTTCCAAGCCCCCATTTTAGATGGGGACTAAGCAAGGCAGGCTGAGGAGGGGCTGCCTGGGCACGAGCGGCGCAGTCCTTGTGTCCCTGGTGGCCACCAGAGGCTGCCTGGGGACACGGTGGCCCTGCGAGGTGGCATCCTACAGAACAACAGACACACACGCACTTTGAGACTCTAGGCAGTGCATTTCTTCTGACAAGGACCATGCATTAGTCCTCCACCCTCCTGCATATCACGTTAGCGAGAGGTTTCACGAGGCAAGGCACAGGACAGGTTTATTTACGCTGCACAGCACCCAGGTTCAGCCGTGTTGGTTATGGATGACCTTAGGGCTTCCATTATGGGCTAATGTCTGGAGCCCTCTGACCTCCGGAAGCGCTCAAGGAAGAGCTGCAGTAAATCAGAGCAGCACTTGGCTCTGCGGGAAGTCAGTCCCTCCTTATCCTCTGCCAGCGGGAGGGGAAGGACTCGGCCCGGCTGCTCAGGAGCAATGTGCTCTGGGCTGCTCAGCAAGCTCTGCGGACACAAGTGGCCTTTGTACGTGCACTCTGCCTCTCGAGGAGCAGTTAAGCTGGAGGCAGAAGGGCTGCGTGTCTCACTGCGCTTCCCTCTGAGCCAGGCGGGCAGGGGAATCTACAACCACTTACTTCAAAAGGCAGATGCAGTTTGCATGGGTTGACTCGAGTGGCAGCCTTGTGTACGTACACGTTATATTAAGTGCAATATAACCAGTACCAGCACATGCCCTCTGCTTCAAATTTCCCACACAGGTGTGGGCCTCCCCTCCTCTTCCCCAGACTAGCTCAGGAGCTCCCCTTTCCCAGAGGGCTGAGGAGGTTCCCATAAAGCAACAAGGAACAACACAAAACCTCTCAGCAGCACACGAGCAAGACAGCACAGAATCCAGCTAGAAGCCAGTGGAAAGCAGCTTGTCAGTCTGCTCATCGGCTCTAAAGGCAGCTTGAAAATCCAACACCGCAGCTACATCCCTCATACCAGGAGCAAATACAGCATCTAGAATAAAAGGAAGAAAGGAATATAGGGATTTTTAAAGTAATCAATTTATCACGTGGTTAAAAAATATTCTGCCTTATCAAATACATGTATAGAGGGATCACTTTGTATGTGTTTTTCATGTCTGCCCCTCTCCAAAACAAACACAGCAATCGAACTCTCCCATAACCGTTTCTGGGCAGATTTCACACATTCCTGTCTAGCAATATCACGGACTCCCTACAGAAAGGGCCCGCTCCATCAGCTGATCCGTTTCTCTGCCAAAGCAGCATTATCCACATTGTATGAGGACTAACACTTTTGGGGAAGGCAGACTGCAACATCCGGCACAAGGAAAGGTCTGTCCTTGGCAGCCTGGGCATCGCTCCCAAGAGGGCAGCTTCTTCCGACAGAGCTCGAGCCCCAGGCGCGCAAGGGCCAGGGCCGCGGGTGAAAGGCAGCTCTSTGTCCGCCGCTCACCGTGTCGCCTGGCGGAGCCCTGCGCTTTCGTGCTTCGGGAGCTTGGTCCTCGCTCGGGAACGAAGGGTACAGCACGTTCGTCTGTTCAGCCGCAGCTACAGACAGGCCCAAGCGCAAGCCCATATTTACAGAATGCCACATACTGGAAACATCCACAGAAGTAGTTAAACACCTCAGGTCAGGCCCAGCTTCCTAACTAAACAAGTGTTAGGATATATTTTATGTATAGCATTTTAAACATACAAGTTTAAAGCSCAAAGAACAACACAAACTGGGAGCTCCAGAAGAGCAGCACCTTTGGCCAGGTACAGTGCAGAAAAGCTTCTTTTAAAAGTATCAGCAATGCCTCCCAGGGGAAGGGGATTCCCAAGTGGGGCTGAGCAAAGCAAACGGGATGCCCCGTTTCCCAGTCTCATCATTCAGGGGACACTGTTTACCTGCTTGTTGGCTCCTTGCTGGTGTTTCAAAAGCGGCGGCCGCAAGGGCCGGCGCTGCCAGAGCCGTCRCTTCTCACTTGACAAACCGTCCCTCTTCCACAAGGTGATAACGACTTTCAAAGTCACTTGGCGTTGCCGTTTCCTTCCTGCTTCTCTCAACAGCTACACAAACGGTGTCAACACGTACAGAGCAACAGCCTTGTGGGAGCCGATAAGCGCTAAGCRCACAAGAACCTGTACCACAGAGCTACAGCCCGTAAGGGACCTGTATACATTTWAAAATGTTTGATAAACAATTCTAGTAGAATCCTAGGATGCAGAATTTAGTGATTTCTTATTTTGGGGCTCAGCCTCCCAGTGTTACTGTGACCCATGTTTAGAAATGGTGCCGACACATCTTACAAGACAGAAAGCTAAGCGAGATTGGTCGGAGTTTTCCAAGCAGGGAGCTGTCCTGCAGAGCTGCCACTGTCACCTGGCCTTTCACCTTCTACCACGACTGAGAGGAGGGGCAGCAGCACTGCACACACACACACACACACACACACAGAGGGTGACATCTCCTCTCCAGGCCACTACACTTGCACGTACTGCCAAACCCAAGGGTGACAAGGGGTTACCTCAGCCCTGTAAAACCTTCCCCATAAATCTACCGCAGGGTAGATCGCAGCAAAGGAGCATCTTTGTGAGAGGAGTCACATCTTCCCATTTCTGTCTTCCACAGTGCAAGAGCAGACCCAAAGGTTTCTCCAACAAAAATGAAAAACCAGAAAACAAACCCCTACAATTTTTGTACTGAAGACATTTAATACCAAGTTTGCACCACAATGGCTCAAAATCCTGATACTGCCTCTTAAGACATTGTCTGGRTCAAAACCCAGAGCTGGGGCAGGTAGCACCGAGGCAGTTGGAGCAGGGCACGCTGGCTTGGGCAGAAAAGACCCTTTATTGCACAGTTCCTGCAGCACAGAAGCCCTCTAAGACCAAACACAATTTTCCAGTGTACAGAATCATTTTCTTTATATGTGAAGAGGTTGAATTTGAGAGTTTTGAAGTCTTCATAGCAGGAGAATTTCATGGGTGCTATTAAGAAATCCAGACTTTGCTCTCTCCCTCCAATATACTATTTAAAAACAGCTTTCTGATCATTTTTCACAGTTTCTTTACAGTTACTGTATTTTTTACAGTTACTGTCATGTAAGAAAAGTTCCAAATTCACATTTCCCCAGCTATTATTTGCTGTAGAGAATCTAACTGMCATTAGCCCGGTTTATAACGGCACACAGATGAAAGCGGAAATTAATCCAAAACCTTGCCATGTATCTCAGGTGTTTTCATGCCATGCATGAAAAGCTTCCCCCCAGCAAAAGTTAAACTGAAGACTCAAATATTTCAGCCAGATGCAACAACCGCAGATGAAGCTGAAATTTAAAAAGGAAGCAAAAAGGTTTTTTCCTTCTCTTCACCTGCCAAGTCCTCAAAGTTCAGGGCTGTGTGTTTCTCTTTCAACACTTAGCAGCAGAAACACCTAGGGTTGAGTGGAGAGATTTCCTCTTCACACTGGCATTATTCATTATTTGCAAAGTGTCGACAAACGTCTTCAGCACTACACAACGCACACAAACAGTCCCTGCCCCAACAAATTTACAGTCTCAGGCCGTTACCTTCGCTCAGCTTTGCTTTATCATCACAGACTTCAGCAGGGCACCAGATGAGCCCAGTCTGGCTTCCGCCTGCAGTTTTTCTACTTGTTTTACTAGGAGCTGGACTAGCCACAGGCAGCTTAAGTTATAGGATTAGCTATTGCAAGAGAAAGCAGAGTCGTGGCATGCCTAGCAAGCTGCAAAGGAACTGATCATCTTTTTTTTTTTTTTTAATTCAATGTATAACTCAGTATTTTCACATGCAATATGTTCTGAGAACTTAAAGAGCTCCCTTTCACTATATCTTTCAACCATAGCTGTGTCACCGATCAACCAGCAGCAAGTAATTCTGAACCAAGACAGACTGGCAGCTACAGTAACAGCTCCAGCTGGTGGAAGTTGGTGAAAGTTTTGTTTTGTTTTCTGGAATTTCGTGCTAAGCTTTCTGCCAGGCCATTTCACACACCAAAAGTGTCTGTTTTCTCTGACACTTTGAGGCCCCCCAAGCGCTCCTGTGAGTAGCTTAGGAAATTTACTGCACATTCAAATTGCTGCAGTGTCTGCATATCCCAAGCTCTGCAGTAAGTTACTATCCCTGCTTTCTCCAGCTGTATCCCATGGAAGAGTGAGCACAGACACCCCATCCCAGGCACTTCTACACTTGGAAGCCCTGCGCACCTGCCGACACACCCAAGGTCACACGAGGACCTGCCCTTCGGGCTCACGCTGTACACAGGCCATGGGGCTTTGCCCTTGTCCCTCTGTGAGCCAAGCTCCATTTTACACCTGGTAATAATTAAGTACTGCTGCTTAAGCAGCACTTGGGTCTTTAAATGAAATTTTCAGATAAGAGCAGAATGGACATTGCTGTTACATCTGTGAAAAGAAGTATCGTAAAATGACAACATGTTGCAGCTATGACTGATTCACATCAGGTGAAGCCCCAGTGTCAGCGCGTGCAAATGCCACAGCACAGCAAACACAACCCTGGCCACACGGCTCCACCAACAAAGCATGTTCACACAAAGACTGCATGAAATGATTATGAAAACTCTCCAGTTCACAGAGCAGCCCAAGCCGCATGTGCCCTATGAAAGCTCTCTGCAGCCTACCTGGTGCTGTCTTCTGGTACGGGGCGACCTGGGAGTGCTTTCCTGCTCGTTGCATTTTGGTGCTCTCTCTTTCAGACAGCACATGGTCATTTCTTGTCCATTAACATCCAGAGGAGGTGCTGCTGTGTTCTCTCCTTCAATCCTCCTCTTCCCTCTTCCAGCTTAGAAAACCTTCCTGCAGTTATCCCTAGTTACAGACAGTACAATACAGACAGTATTCTTCACAGAAGTCCTTCACCCTCCATGAGAAGAAGTCCAGATGGTCCCATTTTGTTCCTTGACCACTTGGCACAACCACTCTGCCAACCTGGAAGGGAGAAAAAAAAAAGAAAAAAAAAAAGAAAGAAAAAAGGAAGAAAAAATCAGGACCACATGACTTGGGAGAAACTAGTCACTCTGTTTACCACACTGTAAAATGTGAAAGCACCCCACAGAAGTTTGCTGTGACAATTTTCATGTTCATCCCAAGCAGATTGTTTCGCGATCCTTTTAATTAAAGAGGAAAAAGMTATCTATTGTTTTACCCATTTCATTAATATTCTTTCAATTTAAAAAGAAACTTGGGCACGTAAGGCTCTCATCAGGAAATAACCAGTCTATTATTCTGGAAACAGTACCTAGTATTTGATAGGACAGCTACTTGTCTTACAGCGTATCAAAATATTTAATTTCCTGCACARAGTTTCTAGACATTGTTAAAGTTTTGGCTTGTTCTTAATTTCCTCACTTGGAAGAGCAGAAGGGTCAGTTGTTTTCCCTCCTACAGCATCACTCCACTGATCCCAAAGGATTTACTCCATACAGAGCTAACAGGACTAGACACAATTCTCAACTGTGCTCACTGTATAATTCAAGATAATCTCTTTKCATCCTGAAACTTTCTGTTTGCTGCAGAACCACTCTGGGATACAAGCCTAGTACAAGCAGATTGATTATTTAGATAAGAGAGCATTTTCAGATAGGACTAGAGTGTTCCAAAACAGCTTAGATTAGATTAGATTACCATGGCAATGGGAACCACTGTGAAGGTCACATCCAAACACAGGTCTGAGGCTTACAGGGCTTTGGATGCTCAGAGCCTGTGGGTGATTCCAAGTTCTGTATAAAAGTTGCCTTAGGCTTGAAGGAAGTAAGGACTCCTGGGAAACCATGGACTAGCCAACTGCCTTTATAAACTCTGAAAAGTCTTTAGGGGAAAAAGAGAGACTTACACAGTCTATATTTTCACCATGTAGAAATAACCTTCTCAATCTCTACCTCCCTTTCACTGTCTCCTTCTACCTCCCACTCACCCATTTCCCATAAAGGTTGTTTCCAGACACAATTGGTTTGAAACCTCAGGTTATTCCGTTAAAACTGCTGACTTCAGACTGGGGACTCCGAGGCAGACTGGGCCAATCCCCTCAGGTCCTTTCTCCAGCTAATTTATAGCAACTTTTGTTGAGACAAGGAGTTATGGTCTGTAAAAGGCTTGCTGCYGGTCTCTCATAAAACCCCAGCACCCTGTCAGAGAAGGGCCAGAGCCTGGGAAGAAAGTTTCAGCAAAAATCAGCTGGTTTCCAGATGGGTGGCCTTCCACACACTATCCAATCCTATGGGTCTAATAAAGCAGCCCTGATTTYGCACTTTAAGAAAACAAAGCTACAAACCCTCCTCTACTCTCAGTTAGGGCTTTATAAACATGCTCCCAGTCTCCGTGTCAAATTTATTAAGGAGAAATTCATTCTGCCGTCTCCACTTTTCACTCTCTTTGCACGCTTGCAGCAGCTCCTTTTGCTCCGGTTTCTCACTTTTAGATGGACTGGGGAGAGCTGTATCATGATTTACATCCTTCTGGGTTGTTTTCCCATCAGAAATAAAGAAGGGGGCAAAGAAGTCAGAAAGCTGAGGGATTGGCCTCCAAGGTATGAAACCACCCACATGAGGCAATGTTTGTACTTGGCCTAGCATAAATTCTCTTCTTGTTCTGTCCTCTCCATCCTAACAACCAAAAGAGCACATGATTAAAGATGCAAAAGGTTGGTCAGCAAGTCTGGTTGGTGGAAAACAGCCTGTTTCTGGCTAAGGAACGGAGGATGCCACCTCCAGTCCAGCCTGGCACCAGAACCAAAGTGCAGCTGTTCAGAGGACCCGGCTCTGGTCAGTGCAGAGAACTTACATTGCACTAACAGACCTTGACTTCAGTCTAACCAAAGTCAAACTTCTAAGAAAAGAAATCTCTATCAGCCCTTAGCCAGCTATTTAATCAGGTACTATCTCTATTTGTCTATATTAATGCTGGTATGCATAATTTTTCCTATATTTAGCCCCAAATCCTCCTTTACTTTCRAGCTCATTACTCTTAGTGAGATCCAGGACTTCAGCAGTGCCAGGATTTCACACCTGGCATTACCCTGAAGGGAACAGGAGATGGTTCATGTGGCCCCGTGCCTGGAAAGTCTCCTGGAGCCAATATTCAGCCTTCGGACTTTCCTTAAAAAAGTTCCAACTTGGGAACCAAGTTTTATTTTGTTCTTCTCTAAGTTTTGTCCCTAGCGGTTATCACTTCTAAAGAGGAAGCATTAGGAGTTGTCTCTTGGTCCAGTCAGRACAACAAGCCTTATTCTAACATGTTCACAGAAATTCAGAAAGCTGCAAAATYAGAAAACACAGTTGTAGGAGGAGACTGAACATCTGTGCAGAGAGTGGGTAAACATCCCATTTAGCCACAAGGTAGAAGCGAGGACTCTGAACCTCATAGACATTCGCTCACTAAAGCCCATGCTTATTGGTGGTACTAAAATTCACATACTTACCACCCTTGTTCTTTGTACTGGGCACATTAATGGAGACTGTGCTAAGGAGCAGACTGAGCAGGTGCTAATGATATCACAGTCTCACAGGGCTCTCCAGAGGATTCACTGACGGCATAGSAAAGGAGCAACTGGATTCCCCACTAAAAGGTCCTTACTTGTCTCAGTGTGAGAGGGAACATCATCCTCTAGATTAGCAACTGGCTAAACGAAAGGAAAGGGTCATTTTTCACAGGACAACATGGTTAYTAAGACTGTTCCAGAGACCTGCACTGGCATCTCTCTGGTGCAACTCATACCTAGCAACATAGGATTCGGAAAGCGACATTTACAGTTGATCTCCAAACCATTCGAGACTGTCAAACCTCAAATTGAGAGTGATGAGGCACAGAGAGGTCTCCACCAACTGAGCTGCAGGGCACGGCAGTGCCAGCCTGAGCAGCTGCAATGACAACATTACAACGCAACGCAAGGAAGCACAATTTCCATAAACCTGCTGACAGGACTAGACAAAAGAGACACAGAAATCCTTGATCATTCTCTGAAGACATCAGCTCAATACTTTCCCTTGGTAAAAATAAATAAATAAATAAATTTGATCTTGGAAACTGTTAGGAAGTGAACAGAGATTAGTAAAACTCTTCTGCCTGTAGCTCAACCACGTGCTGGGCATTTTCTCCAAAGGAAGAGAGCACCAAAGGCAGGAAGGATGAACACAAAATCGCTTCCCTGTAAAGCAAGACTAACGAGAGTAACTTTTCACCTGGAAAGGGGTACATAAGATAAGGGGGGTACATTAGAGATCTATCATGAATTGGCAAACACAATTTGCCAACAGCCCTAGCAAAGCCTGTTTTTAAACTTAAATTAAGCCTGTGCTTGAATATGGAGTTCAGCCAAGGCTGAGGCTCTCCCTGTTAGCGACTCACTCCCCCGCTTACCCATCTCCCTCTTTTGTGCTTTTTGTGTCAGAAAATGATGCCAGGGGAGTCATCTTTCACACGCCGCTTCCCGGACGCGGCACAATGCGGGAGAGCGCAGAGACTCTGGCTGCCTGCAAATGCTCCCACCTAGGTAAATACTTCCATTGAAAAATAATCCCTGCACACACACGGATGCCAATATTCCGAAAGCACCTTTATGGTGGAGAATGAGTGTTAGCCTGAAATATCTGAATATAGCCTTTCAGATTGTAAATCCATGTGGAGAATGGGGGGAGTGGGGGGGAAGAAAACAARCAAACAAAACTTCTTTATGCCAAGGCATTTTCACAAACCAGAGGCATGTTTCTGTGAACAGTTCCAGGTGTGATGTTCCCCCCGGGATCAGTCCTGCACGTTTGGATGCACAACACTAGAGGTAATTTAATTGCAGCATTGAGAACACCTTAAAATTGCAACTTTTGAGCAAAATTTCCTTAAAATATAGCAAGGTTTCTGCTCATGTAAAGGCCAGACAAGGTCTTGGAGGAGCCCTGTAATGCTGGGGACTTCAGCAGCAGGGATTTCTTAGGTCACAATCAAAGCACCACACAAGGCACCAGCCCAGTCTCCCATGCAGGGCTCTCCCCACAAGGGGCAGCTCAGGGTCCCCCAACATTTCTCCAAAATATCCATCACCAAAACCCAGACCTGTCGGTCACGAGTTGCAGCCCCACGGAAGCCTGTTGCCCATGAACCTCAGCAGGGTGAGGATTTCGCCCCAAGACACCCCAAGCCTTTTGAAGAGAGTCCCACAAACAATTACACCATTTTCCATCAATGTAAAACCAGTCAGCCTCAGCAGCACTGAGCCTTTTTGGCAGTGCAATGAGTTCTCAGCAGAAGCCTACAGGAACCTCCCAGAGCAGGATCACGGTTATTACTACATTTTTATAGSCATAAAATTCCCTCATTAGTTGCATTGAAAACTAGAGCTGCTTTGCAGAGGATTAATGCTTCCCAGGCACTGTTAATAAGCTTTCACTGCCGAGGTTCAGGACTGCCACAAACGCTGTTTTCAGTGCTGCCCGTGGAGCTCTGCTGCACGCAAGATTTGGCAAGGTTTTCAAGCACAGCRCCCGCAGGTTTTCCACAGAGCAGTCAGGGCTCCTGGCCTCTCTGCAGTGACTACTGGAAGCCAAAAGCATTTACACAAAGTCAGATAAAATCAGCAGCGCCCAACACGGGCTCTTTCTGGTTTCCTGCAAGCAAACAGACATGTGTACAAGGCGCTGTACATTCACATCAATCATAAGGTGACTTTGTTTACAGTAGAGGAATTTCCTGCAGGCTTTTGCTGTCCTGCTTTCTTTCTCTCTGTATTTACTTTTGCTCAAATGCAATTTGAAAAAGCCATAGGTACCGCAGCTCAATTCAAAACGTGACAAACTGAAATCTGAAGCGGGCTATAATTCATGCTCAGATTTAGTTGTTCTTTTTCTTGTTTGTTTGTTTAAGCTAACACACACCTCTACATTAAAAAGCCACTTTTCACTCCCCATCCAATTCATCTCCACCTGGCAGGAAAGAAGCTGTGATTTATCTTCCCCAGAAGAGATGCTTTCCTCACCAAATCCATGGACTAGCAGAGTCCACCTGACATGGATGGGGCTCCTGCTCCAGGCATCTAGGAGACAGATCCTGCAGTGGAATTTAAGGCAAAATGTTACTGAATTCAACTGCCAGAGGGCCACAGCAGTAGGCTTTGGACCAGGAGCAGCAAATCAGTGGAGTCTGATCCAGGTCCTTCCAAAATCAACGGAACAACATGGGGATTAAGGAGTTCTCTTGCAAACAATGTTAAAAACTGACTGCAATGGGGATTTAATTGAGTCAGAGCTGCAGAACTTGGCTGCAAAATTTAGAAACTGGACTTGAAAACTTTGTCACAGCAGCAGGTTCCTCATTTTCTCTGAAAGAACTCACAGAACTCCTAACCACAGACTATTTGCATCAGGGCTTTGTATCTGTGCTAACCCAGATCCAAGAAGYCTCATGGTCACCTCTGTTGGATCAACTTTGCTCAAAAAAGAAATCACGAACAATCCCTGTTTTCCTTGGTCCTACTTAAGCTGCTGGGGCAGATGAGGAGGGGGACGGGTGCAGGGGGAGTGCAAGGCTGCGGCTCCCCCAGGGCTCTCGCTGCCGCCTTGTCCTCGGGAGGGGAGGCCGGGCCGCGCGGGGCCCTCTCGCACACGTGCCTGGCCGAGTTTCTTCCCTGCCATTTCCAGAGCACGGGCTGTGGTTCAGTGCAGAATCAGCCAGATGCTCTTTGTCAGCACCTGTTAGCAACATCATCAGCTAATCAATACATTTCTATTGCCAGATACCCACGGGGCTGGAAGAGACACTATTTCTGACATTATTTTCAGTGATCCTCTTACAACTCGCGTTCTTGGAAGCCGCTCTCCGTCACCTTGTGTGGCATCATTATTCATCTTCCAGAAAGATGCTTATCTAGCTCCCTAAATCTGCAAATGCCCATCCCGAGCAAGACACCCCCACGAACACTGGCTGCTGAACCCTCTCTTCCCTCTTTCTTCCATCCTGCTGGACCATCACCAGTAGCTGGATCAGGATGTGTCCCTTCCTGGTGGCAAACACCTCTGTGGCTGTGACTTGCGCTGTCCCCACAGAACTGCTTCCCTGCTCTAGGCAAAGAGGAGAAGCTGGGACTTGGCAACACACAAGAAAACYGCTCCTGATCCTGTAATCCAATTTACAGAGCAGCACCTCGTTCCACATTCGCGTAGCACAGGCAGATAGAGCCACAAGCCACATCTGTTAGCAGCCCTTGCCGCAGCCACAGACTCAGAGACATTTGGCACACGGGATGAGACAGGAGAGCAAGCCCAGAGCTGCCTCCTGGAAGCCTCCCAGCCTCCCTTCATGCTCTGCAGACGTCTCCTTTCCCTCAGCAGGTACCCRGGTATTTTTCCCTCCGGAGGCCGGCAGTGCCATGGCCTGCCTGGCACGAGGTGCTTTTGAGAAGGGGCAGATGCACACGTGGGACATGGGGACTCAGRGGCAAGTGGGGTGAAGCCCTGGGGCTCCTCGCTGCCTGAGGCCACCGTGGGCAGTGCTCCAAGGCAGCGCCAGGCCCAGCCAGCTCCTCCTGCCACRGCGAGGAGCCAGCCCCGCAACGCACCCACCGAGCGGCCCGAACCCAAGGGCAGGGGTAAGGCCCAAGCTGCGGAAATGAAGCCCYGTGGGGCCGGTCGGTGCCCTGTGCCCAGTACGTAACAACAGAGTGGTGCCCGGCCATGGTGAGTTCAAGCTGGCAAATGCACGCAACAGAACAAGCACTGAGCACGGAGGACATACGCTGTCCAGTTTACTGTCCAAAGGGATGACTAGGGGAAAATTCATCCATTCTCATTTTCAATGAGTTGAGGCAATATTCATCAAAAGAGGAGACTCCCAGTCAGCAGTACCACGTATGCTCTGAGAAACATCAATATCAACAGTATCTTGGAATAACATAATTAAGAAAATTAATTTAATTCTAAATACTGTCTCGCCTCAGGACCAGTTTGTATTTGTCCCAAGACATGTTGAAACAATAAAGAACATTTTCTTACCCAGCCCCTGCAAAAATTTTTCTTAAGGCTTAAAAAAAATTTGGCAAAAAGCCTTCTGTAAAAAAAATAAATAAATAAAAGGAAACCCTTCTTGTCCCATAACCATCACTCTGGTCTGAAAAGTTCATATCAATATTGATGACTTAGAAAAACATGTCTAAAGACTGACCCTTCTCTGGCAATGACAAGGAACAAACATCCCTCTAGCTTCAGGAAGAGAAAGCGCTGAGCAAAGACCTGCTCAGGATCAGGAGGGAGCAGATGATTTCCACACGTATTGGGGCCCGACATGTTGCTGGAGCCAGTGCTGTGCATGACGGAGTGCAGAGTGTTTGCAGCAGGACAAGGTCCTGCTGCCACCACAGCCCAAAGGATCATCAGGTATTTTGAACCTGATTATTACCACAATAAACACAGGCGTTCAGCACTTGCTTTCCATTAATCCACCCAGCAAGTCATCCAAATGCACCTGGAAAGTATGGTGTACAACTGGGCCACAAAACTCAAGTGGCCCAGTTAAACCAGTACAAAGTGCTGCAAAGCTGCACTGAGCTGTGCCTGGGTGCAGCCTTGAAGCCCTTGCAGGGATGTGGCTGAAGCAGAAGAGAAGGGAAGAGCCTCTCCTGGTCTGCACCCTCCGAGGCGCAGTGTCTGCTGCAGGGAGCATCCCTCGTGGCCTGGTATTCTGCATGGAAACACTAGGTGGTAGCCTGACATCCCTCAAGCTTCAGAGGGCAAAACACGAGTTCCAGCAAGTTCCTGTGGAATTGCCATTTTCACTGTAAAAGTGAAATGACACGTTTGATGTTCAGTAGGCAGYAAAAAGATACCAGAGCTGTTGGGCTTCCTCATCTTGGTAAGAAAAGCAGTTTTACCAAATTTCAAGAAAAGCAGGAGATGCCTCGATGCTCTGGTCCCCTTGACTTTGATCGCTGGGAATACTAACGTAGCAAATGCTGAACTTTCCTCACCCCTGCGGCACCCATGCTCACACCTGGTGGCTGTTCTGCTGTGTGTGTTGCCCCAAGCTTGCTGGGCACACACCAGAGAGAGAGCAGCAAATGCAGCCACCACCTCGACACAAGCAATCCAGCCTATTCACACATTCTAAGCTCACATAAAATCATTGACATGTTCTGCCTTTCCCCTGCTACTGACTCAAGGTTATTACAAACGTCATAGATTTCCCTTCCCTCCTCRTGTAGTCAAAGCACTTGTCTAATGCCATAGGTGCTGGGGCAGCGCTGGGCTCCTCGCCAGCTCCTACCCAGTGCCACCCATGCCTGGGATCCCCATGGAGCTCTGCTCACCCGGCACCCTGCCCACCTCTCCTGGCGCTCCTGCGGGAGGGACTCAGACAAGGAGCAAGGCTCCCAGGTCAGCTCATCTCTCTGGGAATCACATACAATTCCCTCTGTGTCTTAATGAGGGCACCCATCTGCATACAGGCTCTGCAGAAGGTGAGTGGAATGAGAAAAGGGGAAACCACCACCCCCACCACCACCAAAAGCAAAGAAACATCCTGATGTTAAGCTGTGAATGAAGTGAGAGTCTCTTCATGCTAAGCCATGTGCCACCCAAAACTAACCCAACTGTCCTTCATTTTGATCTTTACCAGGAATTATTAGCACCCCTCCAGGAGAAAATCCACCTCCTGTATTCTGTTTCCAGCTGGCTCCAATTCACTCATGTTCTGAATGTCCCACCGGATTCTTCTAACATTTTATAAGGTGGCAGCTTAAATCCCTGTAATCCATGACCTCAACTCCAGCTATTAGAAGACATTATGAAAACCAATATTTGGGGACAGGGGAGCCARACTTTCAAAAAGCAGCCTCTAAATATGACTGCAGTTTCAGAAATGGGAGTCTTCAAATGTCCAGGGACTGGGCTGTTCTCATATAAACCATATCACTTACAAATCAGACATCAAATCTCCTAGTCTGATCACACCTGCTGGAGTTTGAGATACAGGGAAAAGGAAAAGCCTCCATTTGCAACACTGGTAGTGGATGTTTACTCTGAAATCATCTTGCACGGGAGAAAACCCAATGGGATGCCCTCCTGTGCCTGTTCTACTCAGGAAGTAGTGGCACAATTTATATATATATGTATAAATTTACATATATAAAATATTAAAAATATGTGTGTGTATATATATACATATATATACACATATGTGTGTATATATATATATATACACACACACACACAGAGCTTTTGGTCCAGAAAAAAAAAAAAAAAAAAGAGGATTCCCTACGCTGTAAATGCTGGCCAATATGTCTTTAATAGAAATTAGTCACCTAAAAGCTGAGGAACTGGTATAAGAACTAGTGGCCAAGATGACTGTCAGCTGGTGACTTCCCTCTCCTCTCCTGGACTTCTCAGCACAGGGGCTTGTAACCAGCTCTAGGTCAAACCTGAACCCCAAATTGGAGGGGAGTGAGAAGAAAGTGAAGGTCTAAATCGGGGTGAAGATCCCAATTATTACAAGCAGATGCAACAAAACAGAGAGAAGAACCAGATAAAGTTAAWAACAAGCTCATAATTAACAACAAATCTGTCACATTTGAATTAACAGCATCATCTTCCAGCAATGTGTCAATCTTTTATGCCATTTATAGATATCCGTTCAGCATGGACTTTGGTTTCTTTCTTCACTACAATGTTGACACATAATCATCCCTCCGTCTATCTTGTCCCCAAAGAAACCACAGTTTTAAAGTGCAAGCCATGAATATCCTCATGAACAGAGTGATGCTGGCAGCATCTGGCATTACATCCAAGGTCATCTTGTCCCTAGCTAGAAAGGGATCCTCAGAGGTCTGTAAGTACAAGTCTGTCATAAACCTGCAGGTCTTAAATGAAGTAACAGCACAAATAGTCTCCAGCCTTTTAGGGGAGGTGTGAAGATGCCTCTTAGATCAGATCCTTGAGATAGTCTGAGGATACTGATGCATTCAGGTTTGAAATCAGAGCAACCTTATAAAAGCTCTGTAAAATTCAGTCTCAGGGTATCTAGGTGTGAGATGAGGATGCCAAAATTTTAATAGGCTATTTTCTAGAGAATTCACCCTTCAGAAATCCTAGACTCACGCAAAGGGCACATGTGGGTCTCGTAACAGAAACACTCTTAATTATCAAACCACAAAGAACTAGAAAACGCTTCACATAAGACGAACCTGAGAGCACGTCTGTGGTTGTTGGGAGTAACATGATACAATGATCTTACGGGACACATTCCCTGTAACCATCCTGGACTGCACCTTCATATTCTAACGCCTGGACACTGCACGAGCAGTTCAGTATGTGCAGCTCTGTCCATCTGGGTGCCAAACCTGCACTTGCTATATTTGGAGGTGGCTTAGAAGCCAGCTGGCCCCTCCTGACCAAGCTCCCCTCAGCAGCCCCTTACAGCCCAGCAGGCGCAAGGACTGTAGTTGGTTAGAGGACTAACTACAATGACTGTAGTTGGTTAGAGGACTAACCAACCGCTCCCTCATCCTGCCTCGAGTGTTTGCTGGGCTTCCCGCCACAGAAGCTGCTGTTCTTGTGACTCACAGCACCAACTTTCAAGCCGCATAAACGGAATCTAGGAGACACTCAACATTTCAGATCATCTCGGGATACTTTATATTTAGAAGTCAGCCTCAAGCTACAAYGACTCTTGAGGCTCCTAGCTGCCTTCTGATATAATATATCCACCACAAATGCCTTCAATTACAAATTTGTACTGCACCATGCCCAAAAGCCACAGAGAAGAAGGGGACTTCCACTGAGTCAGGAACACTGCCAGCAGAAGGCAGACGTGGCCTAACCGCATGCAAAATCCAAGCCACGAGTTGTTCTGCTCTGTGAAATGCTGATGTTAAAAGGAAATAAATCAACCTCTTCACATTTTGTAATTGCTTGCCTTTCTTTTGCAAAATGCTYTCCCCGAGCCACCAACTTAAAGGTTACCCTGCTCAGGGCCAATGTGGGCTGGCAAAAGATAAACATGATCTGCCCACGAGATCTATCTAGAGAGGCTCACGCTCAGCGCGCTCTGTCACTGCATCTGTTCGCTTCATGCAAACAACTGCTGCAATCCCCTATTTCTATCCCAGCACATTTATGCGCTGCATACATCAGCGGCGAGCGATTAGGCAGAGCCGGCGCRGCCCGCAAAGGGCTCCCAGCTGAAGGGTGCGTGTGGGGGACGTCAGCTGCCGGCCTCCAGCCCGCCTGGATTTGGTTACCTGCTGCCCCTGTGCAACACAGTAATCAATATTAAGGGATTACACTGTAAGAACATGAGTGGGGTTCAGCTTTCTCTAAGTGACCCAAGCACATGCTCAACGTGTTTGCATGAGGGGATCAAGTGAAAGATCCATTAGACAATAAAGCAGCACAAGCCCACGTTCCTGGGGGCTGAAATCAAGGGCACATTTTCAAGCTCTGAGTAGGCTAAGGAAACCTGATGCCCTCCGAAACAGCCTTCGGTCGGTGTGTGCTGGCTGGACAGAAAATCTCCATTATCTTTATACTCGCTTTGTYTTTGCTGCCTTTTTGCAGTGTCTCAACCCTAAAAAAGCTGACTAACATCCCAGAGAGCAAGGCAAAGATGCACTTTGCAGTCAAGTGGCTCTTGAATTCGCCCCAACAACTCTTCTGAAGCAGCTATGGGTAAATATTCATTCACAGGGAGAGGTTGGGGAACTACTCTGCAGCTGAAAAAGCTCATCTGCTCCTTACTTGCTGTAACCCGAGGCCACTGCCTTCCCTTTTTCTCTTTTTTTTTCTAAATTAGTGGTACATATTTAAGATCCGAGCCAAAATGATATCAGGAGGAATCCTGCTGAGGCTTCGCTGCTTCTTTGAACAGGTCTTCTGACAGCAATAAATAGCAGCACTCATAGCAGAGAATAAGGTGATTTCAAATAGGGCCACAAAGCAGCAAAAAAAAAACAGATGAGTGCTGAAAAAGCTAGCTCATATAAGTGCATGTAGATCTGTCACTACAGCATGGACGCCTGGTGCTCTGATAGCTCCTTCTGGTCAAGGGGCTTCAGAGGGCTTTAAAAATACCCATGAGCTAAACCTCCCCAGGGCAGCAGGAGACACCAGTGCTCACCAGACACTGCATCTGCAGCAATGCCTGTGCAGGAACCTCTGATATCCCCTTCCCTGGCCAGGGATGTGGAGGTGAAAGCAGCAGGAGAGAGACAAACACAGGCCGGCCTGCACAGAAACACTTTGCTAAAATTCCACATTAGACAGCGGTGATAAGGAATTAATGCTTTGTAGATTGCATGGACAGGAAAATAAATGCATTTTCTCTTAAAAAATATTTAAGGCCCATTCATATAGTGCCAAACCTGAGCACTCAACTTTATGATTTAATCCCCAAAGCCATGTGATTAGTGTTAAAATAACATGAGTTAGTGGGCTGTTGTTTTCTTTTGCATTTGCCTCCTGATTTTTAAGCAGAGTTTTGTTTTCCAGACCTTTTTTTTTTTTTCCTATGATGAGAAGGACTAGAAACCGCCTTGATTTTTGAAAGTTGAGATTCTCCCTTAATTACATGCATGGCTGTAGGAAATACACCAAATATCACATAACTTGGCATTCTTACTGCATTTAATGTTCAAAGCACTTTGCAAACCTCAGCCAATGAATCCTGCAAGCACTGAACTTGGAGGCAGACAGGAATTACTGCTCTGGGCAGCACTTGGGACCAGGACAGGGCTCACTGGAGAATCAGGCCCTGAGCAAGCAGCCCTGGGGTCACAGGAGGACTCAAAGCCGGGATTCCAGCGCTGGATATCTCTCATCTTGAAAGCACACATCTCTTATTAAAGACATTAGCACCCAAACAGAGCCTTATCCACTCAGCGACACATGTTTACACAGTCTGAGTTAAGTTTTATTTGTTTATGCAACTGACCTTCCCTTCTGGGCAAACCCACAACAATAAAGCAGGAGGCAGCAGTAATACAAAAATGCACACACAGCAAGTTTTCCAACTGAAATGGTGCACAGTTCTGCAATGCCCAGGCAGCAGCAGCACCCAACACGTAGCTCCCGCTTCCACTCCTGTCTGCCAGAACAGGCCTCCCCTTACAAAATTTTAAGTGTTTATTTGGAAAAAGGAAAATTAAAGGCTAATGGCTCCGAGATGCACACAGGGGATTGGGAGGGCTCAGGTCTAGGAACTGGGAAGGCCTCCTTACACCTGGAGAGCCCTTCTCCCTTTCACTGCTAAATCCCCCTCTTGCCATCCCTCCTGGRAGGCTCTGCTGCTGCCGCTGTGTTTGCTCTGCTTTGAAATGCAAGTCTGTCCCGCTTTGTTTGTTTTTGAGATGGCTTGAAAGGGAGGAGCAGCCGTCGGGGCTACTAAAGCCYAGCTTTCCCAAAACACAAGCTGCTGCTCTTTGTTTGCTTCTCGTTAATTAGCTGTGTGTCTAATTAGTGACAGGTTCCCTTTGGCTTTCCTGAAACTGAAGCCGCCCCATGTCAGCAGAGGTCCATCAGGGGACTTGTCAGGGCTGGAATGGTTTCCAGCTGCTCCGCGGCCTCCACACAAGCGGCTGGGTGCACACGCAGGCCCTGTGACCGCTGCGGATACAGGACTATCCRCACACAGCCCCATGATCCAACCAGATCCCATCTGTAATATCCTGATTCCCACCCCATCCTCATCTCCTGCCRGACAGGCTCACGGTGGGACAGAGAGCAGCATCCTGGCGAGCAGAGCCAGCGCCTCTGCCCCGCGCACTTCCTGCTCCTCTCTGCTSGCTTCCCCCCTGCCGCTTTCCATCAGCAGGGCCCTAAAGAGAGGGGAGTTTATTTAATTCCCCACTGCTGTCGGATCCTGTTGGTGGCGGGATGATTGATGGGCAGCCCCAGGATGCAGGAGGATGCCCTTTCAGGTAGCTGTGCGGGCGGGTGCCTTTGCTCCCTCCAGCAGGTCCTGCCAGGGCACTGCCCTCCTGGCAGGGCTGCTCCTTGGCACCCCATTATATTTGCAGAACTCTTAAACAAATGGAGCCTGTTTTTACTGATCATAGAGAACTCAATCCTGGGCATAACATAACCCAAAACCCAACAGGCCTTGGCCTCTCAAGAGGACATTTCTCCCAAGAAATCAAAGGGGCTACAATATTTAACTGAAAACCTCACCGCCATGCTGCCGACCGGAGCATCGGAGATCTTGGCCCCAGGGTGTTGGGCGCAGACCCAAGAGGAAAAGCACAGTCCTTACATGGCCACGATTAAGGGATCAAGCCCTAGTTTGTAATGTCCCATCATACTGGACTGCTTCTAAGAAACGCTACCAAGCGAAAAGGAGACAGGAATTCACTCTCTTGATTTCTTGTTTCTGCAAAGCACGAAACACCCAGCTCCTCTCTCAGCACCACAGAAGAAACCCACCTCCTAGCACAGCCACTTGTGAAAACAGGAGAGCGCAAGGACATCAAAAGAACGTTTTCACTACCTCCCCTTGGCTCTCAGCTGAGCCCACCAAACTGTAATAAAATCAAAATAACCTTCAGCATTTAAATGATGGTAGCCAAACCAAAGCATCTTTTGATCTTCCTATATGATCTTGAGTCAAACCACGATTAAAAGATTTCACCTACAGGAAAGACAATTCTGCTTGAAGAGCATTAAGCCATATATTTGTAGATTCATAAAGTCTGTTCCACAGCAAGTGTACAAAGGATGATCTTTTCTGACACTATTATGTCATGAGAGGCATTTATCTCATTAAAGGTAGCTTCTAATGATCTCATTTAGGTATGAAACATAGTTTTTCACCAAGTAAAGTAATACACCACTGTCCCTTTCTAACTTGCCTTAGAAGAAATAGTTTCCTGGAAATCTTTTCTGACACCAGGATTTTCCACAAAGAAGAAATAGCAAAATCTAAACATTAACTCTAGCCCAGAAGACTGAAACCACTTCCCTGTGTCAGGATTTTAGCAATAGCCAGATGTGGATGAACAGCAGGTGCCAACAGGAAACGTCAGCTCTGAGCTCACATGGTCGTTGCCAGCCAAATCCAAAGCATGAAGCTGCCTATTCTTTAGCTTCCCACAGTACAGACAATCCCTTCAGTGACAACTGTGTGGACAGCAGAGAAATCAGGGCAGTGAGGAAGAACCTGTGCTCTTCTGGGACAAGTGATGCCAGGAACAGGAACAGMAGGCAGATGTTGCCTGGAGACTGGAGAGGTACAGGCAGACTTTGCGGTGTCTGCCCAAACATACTGAACACTTATGTCAGGCTTGCTTTCCCCATCAAACAAAGCTGTTTGGAGGGATTTACATTAAATTAAATCATAGCTAGAGAAATTTACCTTAACCTAAACCATCTGTCACTGGGTCTGTGTYCTGTCCGCCTGTCTGCAAACACATCCTCGTTTCCTCTACATCCAATAGGTCTATGCTGATTACATGACAACCCACAGCCCACTGGTTCAATATCTTTTCCAGAAGTACTGTTGTCTTTTGTAATTTACCAAAGCATCTTTAATTCAGTTCTGGAAAAGCACACCTAGAAGTGCCCAGCACTTGTATTCAAATTATGAATTTGAAACGATCACTTCTGGCACATGGATAACAATCCTAGAAAGAGTCATTATTCACACAAATTAAACTGTGTAAGTATCAATAGTGGCTTAACACAGTTAGAAATTTGCCTGTCATTTCCAGCTCTGAACTACAWCTTCCCTATTTCATTTAGCCCACGTAGCCCAGTCAGTTACACTGTGTCTGCACTGTTCGACATGGAGCTCTTTGGAAGACTGAAAAGAAAGAGCTCCTAGTAGACACCCTTTTCCACATCTCCAGATTGGAGAAGAAATCTCCTAGAATGGCTCTATGGTAACTTTCCAGCCTCTGCTTTTCTTCCAGCTCAAACTGGAAAATGCCACAATAGATAGAAAGAACGAAGAAGAAATCAAGCCCCTGACAAATCTCATTTGGAATTAGGTGACATATATGAGCAGATGCATTAGCAATGGCAAGAGACTCTCCTCTATGACTCATTGCTCACCCCTAATCAACCACAGTTAGCACAGAGCACATGGAATTAGAATGGGAGCGAAAGCCACACGGAACAACAGCCAAGACACCAGTCAGCATGACCCCATCTCAGGGACGCTCCTGCAGCCAGCCCGCTCACACCTGCACAGTTCTGCACCTTCATTCACCACACAGCGTTTAGTCTCTATTCCAACAGCACATCTGCGGGCACGTGATATCCCCGAGTTCAGCAGAGCCAACATACCAGAGTTCTCGCTTCCCTGACAGGGAGCTGTTTCAAGCTAACTGGGGTTGGGAATCAGAGCTGGTTTGGCCCACGGAGGAGAGACCACATCATTCAGAGCGTACCCCTTCTGCATGCTATCCCGTGCCCAGTGTGGAATGAAAAGGATGGCGGGCTCCCCTCTCCACCGCACGTCTGCTGGAAAGATAACTTGCAGGAAAAAAAAAAAATCTTACTTTTTTTGCAAGTTTTCTATCAACTTCCCCTGCAATTATTTGTGGGTTAGATGTAGTGCAAAGCAGGCAGGAGGGGAAAGGGAAGTAGAATTAACTTTGCAGGGGCTACCAAATTTTATGTAACACAGAACCAGGTTCAAAATTCAAAAGACCATTAACACAACAAGGAGTTCAGCAGGCCAATAGGAGTGTAAGAGTTTAAGAYGTAACAAAAACAAGGAAAAAGGAATGTCTTTTTAGACACCACATGCTTTTAAAAATACTCACCAGGGCAAGAGGGCTACGAGGAATGTYATTAGTGCCAGTCAACACAGCACGTCTGGCTCTGACATGGGATACGGCCGGGGCTGTTCCTGCTGGGGCTGCCCCTGCTGCACAGCCCTTATTTTTTCACCTGTGTTTGTGGAAGACAGCAGCAAACAGTGCTTGCAGTGCTGCCTTGATGCAGGGTTTGAACACGCCAAGGGAAGGTTAGGCAGGAATTGCTCCTAATGCCAGTGCCAAATTGCCTGTCTATGTCCACAGGGGACTTGCACCAGAGGAAACACAAAAGAGCTGCACCTTGATCCACGTAAAGCCCCTTCAAGCCACTTGGGCACAGTAGGGCAAATGGAGCATCCCTCTCCATGCACTTATTAGCTGCAGCTCAGCACTGACCYGCCAMTGMCACTCACTATGGCCACCAGCAGCGGAGACCAACAGGGCAGAGCAGGGTCTGCACRCACAGGGCCATGGGCAGCCACAGGSATTCAGAGCCAGCCTGTGGAGAGGCAGGGTGTGTGTGACTGGGGGAGATGGAGCTGGGAGATGTTTTGTTCCTAAACCGCACAGAAACCAGACCCAAAGTAGGGCCCCCTTCTACCTCTTTGCAGCCCTGCAGGGATAGCAGGAAAGGTTTCCTGAAAACTCTCCAAGGTTCCTGGTGCCCTCTGCCGACCAGCAGAAGGAGGGGGAGCCTGGCGGGAAGAGCAAGAGGGAAAACCCTCTGAGAACCAGTATGCCCTTCCCAAAGCACGACTGACAACTCAAGATATMCGGTGTCCCTTGATGCAGGGAATCCCTCGTAACCAGACATCTGTAACAGGCCACCACAACCCTGTAAATCCATGGAGCTGGGATGTAGCACAACACATGCCCTGGGCTTTTCCCCTTGGCCTGGGCAGCGGTAGGAAGAGCTTTAGGAAGATCGCTGTTGATAATCAAGGGCTTTTGGTCCTTATTTTAGCCTGGTTGCAAAGACTTTCCAGGCTTGCCTGTCTGCACCTCTGCATCCCTATCATTCCAAGTCTCTCTCCAGTCAGCAGCGGATAGGGCTTAGCCTAAGGCATCTCAAAAATCACTGGCCTCTGGGGATTCGTTTTCCCTGAACAGCCTCTTCAGCACATGCTGAAGGGCCTCAGCCCCCTCTGCCACAGGACCACAGTGGGATGGGATGGGGCAGCAGCACAGTCTTGAACCTCTGTTTGCTCAGGGAGGCACAGAAGCGATTATCTGATTGGGGCTAAATAAATGCCATGAAAGTCCAAGCAATGTCCAGAGACAGATGAAACAAGCTACACTGCGGCCACTCTGACAGCCAAAGATAAAGGGGCTGATGGCTTAAAGAAGKGGGCTCATTGCACAGGAGATGAAGGGTAAATTGCTCTTTTTATTTCCTGCCTGTGTCAGCTGGTGATGAATTAGGAATGTGGAGCCAAATGGCAAGCTGAGGATCTGCATTGTTCAGCTCCATGGGCACTCGTGGGCTCTGCTGTCTGGCACAGGCTGGTGGAGAAGGCAGGAGGTGCCAGGGGACTTGCGACTGGAACTGCATGAAGCTGGCGAGGGCGAAGAAGGTGGGGGAAGAGGAGCTTGTTGCTAAAGGTGCATCTGCTTGTGAACTCTGCACCTTCCTAGGCATAGTGAAAGGGTCAGTGCAGCAACCTACCAAGATCAAAATATTCTGTGCTCCCCAACCAGGCCGATCTAAAGGCTTCATCTCAGTGACCGGACACATTTCAAGTGGTGAATACAGTTCTCAGTTCTGGCAAGGCCTCTTGCTAAAGRGGCTCCTCAGTAAAGCATCCTGAAGTGGTTTGGAAAAGTAGTGCAGAAATTTATCACAGGGCTATAGCGTGAAYATAAATAGGGCCCCAAAGTGCAGAGTGCTTACAGCAGATAGGTTTTCCTTCAGGTCTGAGTTACTGAAGTACAGAGAGGTTTCATCTGAAGGGCTCAGCACTGAGCTTCAGCAAGACAGTGATCCCAAAGTTATTCCTTTGAGGGCTAGAAACRAGGTCACATATCCTACAGACAGAAAAGGTCACCAAAGTTGTAGCAAGATGCTAAAAYGGGTCCATGTACCCAGCAGCTTGTCCACTTTTCCTGGCTGTATCAATTTATCTAGGACATTGTCTCTCCCTGGAAACTTTGCAAGGATGGTACAAGGAAGGAAAGCTGGGTGAGCCTTTTGGAAGCCCAGGGATAAAGGACACACAGACTTCCATCATTCATCCCATCCAAAAGGCTCCCCCCCCACCCGCAGCACAAAGTACCCTGCCCCGTTCCCTTGGAACTTGCCAAATCAACCATTGACGGAGTAACCAGGGCTGCGGATGAGGACAAGGGACCTGGACATGCAAGGGGAAGCGAAGGCCGCCTCCTGGGTCATCTGTCAGCATCATTATCTACTCCCTTTGCTTTCCCTGGCACAAAGTAGAGCGTAAGGGCCCTCCTGGTGACAGAAACGGTCTCCTTGCAAAGGGAATAGTGGCTGCACAGAGCCATTTGTCACACAAGCACACAGAAAAAGCTGAGAGGAAACAGAGGGCTATACATATTTGTGGCAGAGCCACCGTAGCAAGAGAAGCGACCCCTATCTACCAAGGACTTCTGCTGAACAGAAACGTTCCTCGTGCAGCATAGCTCCACGAAAGGGGGACAGCTCAAGCACAGAACGGTGCAGAGTTGCTGGCATCCCTCACCTCCTCCTGCCAGGAGCTGCCTGTCCTGCAGGGGTCCTGCAGAGATGTCCCCAGCCCTCTTGCACCACCCTCGGCCACCCGCTGCAGTGTTATTTCACCTCTGTTTATCAGCGTGGTGCTGGGCTGAAGCAGCTCTTTCCCAGACGAGATCCAGAGCCGGCTGGCATGAGTAGAAGGGCTCCGCTTCCTCACCTGCCCCACAACACAGCCTCTGCATCCAAACATGCACCCTGTTCACTGCAACTTGGATGCCAAAGAGCAGAGCTGGCCTGGTCACTGCTCTGCAGGCCCAGATGGCACAAACTGAAGGGCAACCGCTCCCAGGCGGGGAACAACCCCACCAGGTCTCYATTAGGGCAGGTGATGACAGTTGCACTTACACAGGTGACCAGGTTTTACCCACAAGACACAGGCAGAAGGATGCTTCAATGAAGGGCGTGCAATGAAAATGCATCCCCTCTTGGCTAACCCCTGCCCCCAGTCCTTGCCACCCATGCTGAGCAGAGCACGTTCCCTGAGCCAGAAGGACTAGTCCTGGTAGCAAAAGCTCAGTTTGCTGCTACTGAGGCAAGGCAGGAGCTTACAACTAATTGTGTCTTACAGCAGCACTACCCCACGTGTTTCCTGGTGGCGACACTAGCAGCACCTCCCCTTTCCAGGTGCCTTCTCCTGGGCTAGACTTCAATTAACTCACAGCCTTAGGCTATAAATCAAGTCAATAAAGGGGGCTGTAAAATAAACACGAACAGGTCTTCCTCTTTCCATTCAGATGTATTGAAGTGGCAAAGCCTTTTCCCAAGCAAAGCTTAGAGACCCTGTGCTTCAGTGGCCTCAGAAGAGGAACTCCAGTCTGCTCAGATATTAATACAGATGACCTGGTCACTGGGATACAGGTAGCACTGAGAAGTGCTCTATGGCTTGGAGGTCAGCACCAGGTCACTTCTCCAGCATTTCCATGGGGTGGACAGGTCTAATTTATAGCTCATGGGTGGTGGAAATGAGGACAGAGGACAAATAAGCAGTGTTTTTTAAATTATTATTATAAGCCCTGGCCTGCCAGTATTTACAGACATAAATTTCTTCCAATAGACTAACCTGATATCTCAAATAAGAAAAAAAWTATAGCTCTTTAGCCTCCAAGTCAAAATCTGCTCCAAGGGACACCCAGAGTCAAAGCTGGCTGTGTGAAGCTATCAACGCAAAGGACTAAATTCTGCTGCCAAAGCAGCAGCTGTGAGAATTGTGACCTTTTCTAAAAATCTGCAGAGAAAGAGAGCAGAGGGTCTATGAGCCATTATTATTTGTATTGCTTCAGCAGCTAAAGTTTCYAACAGAGAACAGGGCCACAACATGCCAGACTCTACAAGCCAAASAGAAAAGCAGCAGCAAGACCCCTCAGCAGGGGCAGAGCTTCAGCCCCAGCCTGACGTGCGGCCCCTGGTTCTATCACTAGGCAGTGGAGCAGGAGATCCCCTCCACAGGCTGTTAGGAACAGCCCACTGAAGCAAGAGGAAGCAGTTCAGGGAAACCTGAATCATACAAGTGGTTCTCACAGCTCTCCATGCTGTCCATCAGCACAGAAGTCTCACTCACCTTGCCTCCAGAAAGGAAATCAGTTTGACTCCCAATTACAGCTAGCTCCCTCCTCACTCCAGAGGCCACAATGATGAACTTTAAAGCTATAGGGATCATTGAACTGTACTATCTTCCTGGGCTAGCAAAACCAAAATATCAGTAACTCTCCTCAAATCCACATACTCCACCTTCCAYGGAGATCTTCCACCTCATCATAGTTCAGCTCACAACTCAACCCTTGGCAGTGTCTTAGGGACTCAGCTGATGATGCAACTTTAGTTCATTTACAGTAATGAAAAGTCCAGAGATCTACCACGGGAGCTCAGAAAAACAAAACACAAAAAACAGAGGCCTTGCACTAGTGCTGGAATGAGCATGTGACAGTGCTGGAACAAGAAGGGTTAAAATCTCTACGTCTGTCCTTTTGTGGACCCTCTTTCCGTGCTGATTGTAGGTTTGCAAATAAGTGCTCATTCAGARGAGCAGGTGGGACACCTTTAGAGGCAAGAGATGGATCAGAAGATACAGGAAAAAGAAAAGAGTTCAAGAGAAGGAAAAAGGCTGATGGGGACTGAAATCTTCCTCCAAGTCTTTGTGCCTTCTCTGCAAATGGGGAGCAGGGACAATGCGCTGCAGTTTGTCCCGTTAATTAGGGGACAATGCGAGGTGGCCGTGATGGATTGGTGATGCACAAGATAGGGGTGTGAGAGCAGGCAGCGGTAATTACACGAGTGCTTCCACACAGSCAATACAGCCAACTGTTTGGCTAAGGAAAATAATCCCTCCTATCTGCCTTCCCCTCGGCGATAAGGGCTGCGTGCCACACAGGCCAGGTAAACAGCACAACGGGCCCTGCTTGTCCCCATGGGCTGCCCACCATCCTTCCCGCCCCCACCAGCCCTAAGGAGGCACCCATGGAAAGGGCCCCRTGCTGGCCACTGAAGGCCACCTTCGCTGCAGGGAGGAGAGCAAGGACAGAGATAAGAATCACTGAAGCAAGGGCACAGGCCAGGGGACAATGGCGGGGCTTGGGCCACCAAGCCATCCATCACATGGAAAACAAAGCGTGTGTCAGCAGGGACGGCTGCATCCTCCAGGCACGTCACTTACTGGGGGGCAGCGCAACAGGTCTGAAAGGGCTGCCCAGGCCTCCAGGATGCTGCCAGAAAAGCCACACAGCAACTGCCCCATGTCCTGAGCAGTGCCAGGAAAGGCCAAGCTGCCTGGCAGGTTCCCTCCAGCTGAAGCAAGCTCAGCTGTCTCCCACTATCAGGGCTTTGTCTTAATTGACGATTTTCCTTCATGGCTGAGGATGAAGGACTTCCTCGGCACAAGGTTTTTTTGCTGCTGCAGAGATTGAAACTCTATGCACTACAACCAGAAAWCCACACTTGAAATGCTCAGGGAAGGCCAAGGGCGGGGTTGTTTCTCTTTTCTCAGTGCCACAAGCCTTTCTTCAGGCTGCTCTAACTCTGAGCACACACACAAGAAACTACCAGACAGCTCCACGTGCAGCCCGGACTGCACCTTCCAGCGCTAGGAGCAGCTAGAGGACACACACTTTGCTCAGAAGGCACGGGCAGAGCATTGATCACTCTGCAAAGGGGATGTAGAGGAAGGTCTCTTCATTTATTTTCACATTTTACATCCATTTGACTCCATCACTTAAGGCTTGCCTCAAAAACACCTTTTGGGTGAGCTCCTTTAGCAGATACTCTTATTTCAGGCTAACATAGCTAGCTAATAGTTCAACACAGTTCGATTCTTAACCTGCTCCAGCCTTGTTTCCCTGCGCTGGGAAGTCCTTACATGTATATCTGCTCATGTAATTCCACCAAATCATCCACCTTGTGAGCAAGATGATTTTCAGCAGGTCTGGCTTCCACATGAAATTATTGCAAGAACACCCTGAGTACAATATTGGCCAGAAAACAGAAGAGAAACACCTGGTTCTAATCATTTCAGAAGCTCCAAAGAAGTTTCATTGAGCGAACGGGCAAGAGTTGGAAAGAGAAGAACTTTGTTTTGCAGCCACCTTCAAGCAAGGTATTTGTATCATGCTCTCACAGCCATTCTTATCAAGAGGCACTTGAAATGGCAGCCCAGGGCAATATCTGCTTGTGATGCACATATTAGAAGTTTGATACTACAGAGTTGTGGAACTTCTGGATATGGTCTGAGCTCCATTATACAGAGCAGTTAAGGAAGAGATGAAGGTTTGAACACAGACTCACAAATACCAGGGTTTACACTAGGGTACATCCCAAATAAGCTGCTCTCCCTCCCCTTTCTTCTCACTGCAACTCCTGGGACTTTCCTTCTCTGCATCATGTTTGGTGACTTTTTGCTTATTTTTCTGCAGTCGGGAGAGATGCCACAAACCTGGAGCCAGGCCCTTCCACCCATTAATCAAAAGCTACAAGTGCTCTGCAGGGAGACAAAACCTCTGTGTGTTTTCTCTGATATTTCTGGTGCAAGGCATGGAGGGCAGGGGGGCTGGGCCAAGGACCCCTAGTTAGATTAACATTTTATTCAGAGACCTATTAATCAAAGTCAGAACTGGCGTGAAGCGGCACCAGGGGAGAAAAATGGCTGGACAACCAAGGGCCTTTCAAAAAGAAAAAACCCTCTCAGCTTGTCCTGATTTACTGCAACTCACTCACAGTGTTAGATGGGAAAGGGAGGGGATTTGCAGCCTCAATCCAAACATTACTGGACTGTACAGGTAAATTCTGGCTTTTTTCACATTAAGCAAACAACTCTGTGTCCTGCCTCCAGCACAAGTCAAAAAGGTCCCTATCTTTCTTTCTCAAGAGCATTACAAGCTTTCATGCAATTTTATGCTTTCTAATTATTATTTTTGGAAGACAGCATGATTAGACTCCTTTTTCTTACCAGGAGAGAGAGGCTCAGTTAATGGAAAGGGACCTGGCCAACCTGCTCGATTCTGGAAGGGCTGTTTGGAAGCACTCTGCCCCACAGAAGTGGGGAATGGCCTTGTACAGCCTGGTCCCAAYACGGGAGCTGGGCACGTATGTGGTGCAAGACACAAGGCTGAGTTTGTCCCTCCAGCAAATCAGGGCTCGGGGCCCTGCACCAGCACAGAGCTGCTACAGGACAGAACACAGCAACACAGGTGGCAGGAGCCTGAACACACACAGATGCTCTGGGCACAGTACAAGAGCAGTATCTTGTTTTAAAGCAAAAGTCTGCCTTGGGAAAAGTCACATCCACCAGCCCAGCCTGGCCTGGCTGCTCAGCCACAGGAGCACAGCTCTTTCCAGCTCAAGGCCAGGCAAAATCCCTGCCCTCTGCTCCACATGCTCTTTGGAGTACAGTATCTCAAGGGCCTCAGAAACCTCAGCCACAGAAGAGAGTCAGCCCTCTGAGCCATTAAGCACATGATTCTGCAAGGCTTTGACCAACAGTGTCAAATAAACAAAGCAGCATCCAGAGGAAAACCTTGTACTTCTCCACTGCTGTGCCCTGGCCAGCTCTACAGCAAGGAAGGCAACTCAGCAAGTTCTCATAGGACAACCGTGAAGGCTGCCCACGTGCACCTATCCTCAGACATGGCCTTCATGTGCTCCTGGAAGAGCCAAGCTGTTCCCAGCAGCACTTGGCTGCTTTTCTCCCATGGCAAGGTCCTGGCAGTTGCTAACAGTATGAAGACTTGGAGGACTCAACCCCAGCTCTCTTTCCCAGGCTCCTGCCCCTTCTAATCCTAGAATCTAAATACATGGAAGAAGTGGCAGCTTTTTCCTGTAGAGATATGTGGGACACAAGGCAAAGAGAGACTTGTGGAATGCATAGCCCAATAGATCTAGTTTCCCAGAAAGACTAGTCTGGCCAAAGCAGGAGCTTAATTAACTCTGGCAGCTCAGGGCTGGAAAGGGTTCACTTCACGCGCTGGAGCCCCTGTCCAGGGCTGGCAAACCACAGGGGCAAAGGTCCTTCTGCAGATGCACACAAATGCTTGGCTGGCCTCAGGCCTGGGCCTTGTGGGAGGAACACGAGAGAGGTTTTGCTGATTGCCAGAGCCACAGCAGGGTCCTGGGGGTACCAGGAGAGAACACCACAACCACAAAAGAGTTAGAAAAACAGAGCTGTGCCAGGCGTAGGTGGAGGAGCTTTACCTCCCCAGGCTTGTGCTCTGCCCTTCCTCCTCTAGACACCACAAATGTCTTTGCATCCTAGCCCTCAGGAAAAGGGGCTGAGGGGAGGCAGGAATCCCTCAGGTGCTGTGGGCAGCATGTCAGGCACTTGAAGGCATCAGCACAGCAGAGAAATGCATTTACTCTAGGTCCAGAGACCTGCTGGAGCAGGACTTGCCTTTCCTTACACCAAAGGACAGCATCCAAACAAAAAAAGGGGACTGGAGACCTCCTTTACAACTCCTGATCCTTCATTTAGGCAGATCCAAGGATAAATTTAATGCCCAAGAACAAAGTTAGAACTTTGCAACGTTAGTTCCTAATGCAGGAGCTTCCAGCTGCATCRCACAATCAAGAGATTCCCTTCTCCCCTTACCATTACTGTGGCATCAAGGACAGGAACATTTCAGGAAGATACAGCAGTATTTTACGAGACCTCTGTGAGATGGCAGCAACCGTCCAGCTAAGTGCATGACTGGGGGCAGGTGCGGAGCCCTAAGGTCACAGTGTGAACCTGTGACATCAACTCATGTGGCCCCAGGGTGGCACTGAGCCTAATGGGAACTTGGCTCAGTTTGAGTACAGACACTGAGGGGGAAAACCTCTTTGAAGAGGGCAGTGCAGACCCTCTTCTGCAGTGTACAAACCATAGCAACACAAGGAAGATGCCCATATACAAGGTCACCTTGAGGTACACATCCTTCCCCTCCACTACACAAAAACACATGAGAGATGGAACTGCTCAATCCCAGCTTGGCTGCTCATATGCCTGCTACAGAAGACAAGTCCTACAGCTTCCCCTACATTGGTTTCCCTGTCTTTCCCTGTTATAAAATTTAAAAAAAACTTTTAATTTTATTGAGAATGTCTGTCCCTCACACTTCAAGCTCATCACAGGGTAGGTAAAAGGATGAACACTACCTGCAACTACTTAGTGTTCCATTGTCCGAAAAGGTAACTCCAAACAAATCTTCGCTGCTGTGTCAGGATGGGATAAAAAGCAGCCAGAGGATCTTATAAATTTGCTTGGGGAAGCCTTTGTATAGCAAAAATGAGGGCAAGACAGAACCGCAGTGAATTTCTGTGATTCTTTGGCCTGCTGCTCAAGATAAATATCACAGTGTTAGATATTTGAGGGAAATACTAGCTCTAAACAAAGTAGAGTAAGGTCCAAACTGAATTGTTTGCAAAGAATAGGGAAGGAAAAAGGAAGAAGCGGAGGTCAGGAGGCACCAGCCAAGGAAAACACTTTGGGAATGCCATGCCACTTACTGCAGCCAAACGCTTTTCAAAAAGCAGAGAAAACTTGTCAGAAGCAAGTGCAGAGCCAAGCTGCAAGCAGCAGCTACAGCCCTGCCGCCACTTTGAACACACAGATCCACCCTGTCTCTACCCAGCGCTCTTCACTCAGCAGCCTCAAAGCGCTTACAGATGTTCACGCTTAGCACACTTCCGAGATTACTCCGAGTTATCAAGRAAGTTAAAACAGACTCTGGCTTTTTCCTTTGGCTCAGAGTCCCAGCAAAAGCCCCTCTGCTGTGGTGTTGCAGGGTGTCTCATGGTGAAGGCCTGCAAGTGCCCCAGCTTCTTTCTGCTTTGCAGGCTCACATGAAGCCATAGCATTTCATGCTATATTTTATGTACAGCTTGGTATACACAGGCAACATTTGGAAGGGTGCAGCAGCTCCAGCAGGAGAGTCTCCCCCTCCTGACGCACCAGACAGAAGCAGGGCTGGATCAGCATTACCACCAAGGTGAACTGGCATCAAGAGCAGCAAGGAAATCCTTGCTTCCCTCTCCGAGCCTGTAACAAGATCCTCCCTCTGCTATTTTTGCCAATGGTTTTCCACCTGTAGAAATCACTGAAATACAGCTAGGCCAACACAGTAGGCAGCAACAGCTTCAGCACTTGTAAATATTCAGTAATCACCTCAGATCAAGCTCCTTGCTGCCAGAAAACTAATCAGACTTGGCCCTTTCTTCTGCTCACCTCTGGTAGCTTGCCCAGTCAGTCTGCTCAGGCTTCATCATAGCGGCTGGTTGCCATCAGTTTGCTTTGAGCATTAGTAACGCCGAGTGCTGAGCTCTCCCATCATGTTTTTGCTACCTGGGCAAAGGAGGGAGCCTTTTCCCAGCAGCTCCCAGCAGCAGGAGAGCAGAAAATGAAAAGATGTTTTATTCCATCCTCCACTTCTGCTCTCTATCCCCATCTCTTCCTCAACAGAAGGCCCTGCAGGGGACAGGGACCCTCTTTGCTGTACAAGATACAAAGCTGGCGGGAACTATTCACTGAAATATCTTATCAGAAAGATCACAGCTTGTCAGGACGAAGGAACAGTTGGTATAAATGTATCTATTTTTAAAAGAGAGGATTAAAAAAAGCTCTGAAGTTGTTTAGATAACTGTTTTTCATTTCCATTCCATATCTAAACTCCATTTTTTTGGATGCTCATACCCTTTTGGTTAAGAATTGAAGCACATTGCTAGCAAGAAAGAGGGCAAGCCTGGAGATGAAGGCACTCCTTGTCCTGCTGAAACGCTCCGCGTGCCCTGGATTACAGCTGAATCACTTCCAAGATAGACTTCCCTCCCATCTGAGATCATTTCTCACCCCACATGGGTTTCACAACTTCCCATCCCAGGAATGCAGAGCGCCTGGCACACGGGCCCCACACACACCTACGGATAAACGCCAGGCAAGGTGGGAAAGTCGAAAACTGCCAGACAAGCGGGGATTAAGCTACACATTTTTTCCCATATAAAGCCTGATTAACCACAGGAACAAATGCATGGGATGTGGCATCCCACTTCCTCTCATTTTGGGGCTACCTCAATGTTTTTGGTGCTTTCAGAAGCACTTGCCTAAGCGTACGCAGCTAAGGTACACTAGGAAGACGCATCACGCTGTGTCCTCACCCCACAGCCATGGCCCACTGCATTGATCTCATCTAAATATAAGGCTCAGCTTGACATTCAGCATGCAGAGCGTAGCACATTTCTCCCACACACTCCAAAGACTCACTGAGGAACCTGGTGAAATGGAGCAGGGCTAGGATTTCACTCCCTGCTTCCACTGCCTCCAAGTTACACTTGTTTTGAGCAGTTGCATCCCCACGTCAGGGTTGCCAGCACCTCCAGAACAAGAACCAGGCTACAGTTGGTTACAACATACAGCAACTTATCCAGAGTGTGGCTAGCACAACTTTGCACATCAAATGCGAGCACCTAGTTCTAAGCACACTCCACGTGGAGCCATCCATCAGATCCACACTTCTGTCATGATACGTTTGAAAGTTACTGACAGGGCAGCCTCCTCTCCTCCCTCCCCATGCCCCTCTGCATCCTTCCCTGCTCTGTGAGCCTTGCTCACACCATCACACCACATTATGAACCAGCAAGGGATAGGTGCAAAAAAACTGCAGCATTTCAGGGAACCACATGGGTGTTTGTGCAGGGATGTACAAGCACAGTCACCACTAGCACTTCCTGCAAGTTTCCCTTCACTTAGGTGTAGAGAACCTAGAAATTATAGTGCTACTTCTTGTGCTTTTGTGAGTCTCAAGCAGAGAGCAAAGGGATAATTAGAGTGTCATCCTTAACAGATGGTGGGAGAGGGGATGAGAAGAAGGGAACAAGCACACCAGCCTCCTGCTTTCAAAGCCTTCTGCACTGCATCATCAGATTAATTAGTTTGATGGGTTTGGTGCAGTTGGTTCAGCAAAGAACCAAACACAGAAGAGGGACAAGTTACACGTGCAGCCTGAGGAACACTGACAGTATTTGAGCAGGCAGAGAAGAGCAGGTACCAACAGAATAGCTGAGGATGAGGCAAGACAGACAGTGACGGTCTTGGTTTGAAGCAAACAGGCAGCCCATGGTGGAGGCTTCAGGCTGGACCTCCAGGGAGGCCCAATGGGGCCAAAGAGCCTCACAGCTGCACAGGGAGGTTGCCTTCCCCCCCCTCTACTTTGTCTTTATTAAACTCTCAATCTCACTGCAACAGTTGGGGATTATGGAAACTCAATCTGATGCCCAAGTCCTGATGCCTGTTGCTTTGTCTGCTGTCCCCAAGGAATGCAGTGATTTCCTACTTTATCTCCCTTCTCTCCCCTTGCAGGAATCCAGACAGCTGATCAAATATGAAGATTTGCTTGAAAAAAAAAGTACAACACGGCCCAGAGAAGAGCCTTCACTCTGCTGGCAGGTTCATTCAAAGGGATCACAACGTGGTGCATAAGGAGACCTTTGTCTCTGGAATAAAAACTCCATTTCAGCTCTCCTTTGGCCATGATCAATAGAAGGAAATTAAAGTCTCATCCTGGGCAGGGGGAGGAGGGAAGTCAGCTTGCTAAGACCATGTTGAAAGATGCGGTAATGGAGACCCAGAGCAAGTGTGGCAGCCGCACCACCTCCTGGTCAGCTTGGAAACTACGGAGGCAAAAAGCACCAGGAGGGAAGAGYTCCTCAACTCCAGGCACAGCTGCTCCCAGAGACAGCCAAGAAAAGGACTAATTCCTAACGTGAGCCATGCACAGAGTAGTCCTTCCAAACCAAAACCAGCTCCTCACAGCTCCTGCCTGAGCCTGGGGCAGCCACATTCCCCAGACACCCAGATATTGTCCATTCAGCCTCCATAGTTTCCTTTCTCAGGAATACACAGGACCAACTCCAACAGCTTTGGACATGTCTACATCCATTATCCTACATAGCCCAGGGTATTCTCAGGATACCACCTCCCCCTGGCTGCCAAGGGGCTGTAGGGCTGGTTTCAAGARGCAGAACTTCCCCTGCAGCCACCCAGAGATACCACGATAGTGATGGGCAAGTTTTCCCCACACAGAAGGCTGATTATCAGCTCTCCAAAACCCACCAGCCTAAACACCCCATAGAGAGCTAGTAGCATTTTCACCATAGCCATAGTAAAATGATACCCACAGTCCTCCCTCTCAGCCATGGTCTGGTGTTTTGGCGTGCCAGCAAAGCTAAGGGTCAACTGCCTTCATTCTCTCCCAGGCCCACATCTCAGGTTGGCTTTGCCAGTAGAATGAGAACCTGAATCATTCTGTGAGATAAAAGACTATTTGCTGCCCTCTTCTGAGCAGTCAGATTACAGCTCTTACCAGTGTTGACTTGTTAAGGCAGTTATTSAATAAGCAGAGTTATATTTCCAAAATTTCATACAAAAATGAATGGTATCTGTATGTCAAACAGCTCTGACAGGGCAGGCCAGAAGCAATCACTGATATTATGGATGAGGACATTATCCTGCCTAAACTATTAGCTATTCACAAAGGCCATTCTTGGCATTTCAGGTGTATAATTCTCAAGTTAACCCTCTTATATGGAAAAAAAAAAAAAAAGAAATATCTCCCACTATATTCTGTTCCCAATAACCACAAACATTTTAGAGCAGAAGACCATGAGACATAATAAAGAAATCCATGAGTCATGTTCTCATTTAAGAAAGTGACTTGAAGATTCTTTGGACTAAAACCACTTAAGTCTTTTACAGTCTCTATCAGCACTATATTCTGTCCTTTCAGGCAATATATATCCTTATGTAGGCATATAGCATGTGTGCACATACTGCAAAACACAGAAAGCAGGTAGCACTTGTAAGGCTTAACTCCGGGTCCTGAGCCAAGTTTAGTTCCTCAGTTTTTCACCTCAATGCCTCTCAAGAGGCAGGAACTGCTTGGAAGCCCCCTGTAGCCCTCCAACAAACCTTGCAGGCCTGACACCCGGGGGTTAGGCTGGCCTTGATATTAAGAGAGGATTTGTGAAGAGCACAATCTCTGCTGCATTTCACAAGCTCTGAACCCCACTGTCTCCCCTTTGAGATCACTGAGCACTCCTGGACTGTGCCTCCCCTCTCAGAGACAGCCAGCTCTCCCTTGGGCAGCAGGTTGGGAAGGCATCTGCGACACGCGCCTTKGAGCCAGGAGCCGCCAAGACACACAGCCTCTAGATTTATGGATTAGACGTGCTGCCATGGCACACAAATCACTCTGCACTCACTGCAATTCATTATCACCATGCTATGGTTGGTTACCCTCCTCACAGGTGCACGAGATACTRAAAAGCTTTTAACTTTCCACGTGCCAAGACCTGGTGATGGATAGTCAAGCTGCCTTCCCAGGGAAGTGAAACCCAAGGCAGCAGTTGCTCGTGGGCACAGGGAGCCGCAGAGGTTTTCCAGCAATGCCGGCAGCCGGGCAGTCACCCCCTGGCATCCCGCCCGCTCCTGGTCTGGCGGCTCCAGCCAGCTGGACCCAGGCACCGCCTCAWTGCCTGACCCGGGAAAATTCACTTCAGCTAAAACTCCATCAGCAAAACTGGCGTATTTTGCAGAGATATTGGAAAAACAAGGGACCAGACTGCACTGTATTAGATTTTTGCTTCTGGCTGTAGTGACTTGAGGGAGTTTCTCAACCTTTGAGGCYGCTCTCACACCACACAGAGGCCCTCGTGAGCATAGGCAGCACCTTAGGGGTGCAGGCTGAGCAGAAACAGCTCCCCGAGCTGATCAGTTTGCCAAACAGTCCCTTACACAAACAGCAGCTCCCCAGGCTAGCCGCATTTGGGATCGGCTCTCAAATCTGAAAGGCCATCACTGAACATGATGTTCAACCCATGTTTCAGACCTCCATCACAAAATAACCAGCAACTGCATGCAGGGAGAAATAACATGGCAGCATTCACAGCCTCTGCATACACAGCTACACAATCTCCAGATAAGAAGTGAGATGCTCACTTAACATTTTAGATGATTAAACACTTGCAGTAAAGCCAGGAAGGGCAGCGGGGACTCCCAGCACCTAGGGACACCTTCCCACAGCTGCCATGATGCACACAGCATGACCAGCAGCCACCCTGCAGCCTCACCTTCGCGAGCCACACGGCACTTCACAATACATGTGTGACAAGAACACATCTTCTTAATTTTTGTTCACCCCTAGACAAATTGGAGAGAAATAGCTTACACTTTCTCTTAAAAAAAAAAAAA
>NW_020455204.1:3275356-3301800 GCF_003342845.1 Nothoprocta perdicaria | reverse complement strand
CCAAACAGCAACCCCACCACCACACCCAAAGCAACACATTTCCTCAGAAAGAGCCACCCCACAAAAATAGCCCTCCCCTCTCCTGCATCCTAAGGACAAGAAGGCCCAGTATCACCAAACCCACCCTAGGGCCACAAAACACATGGAAAAGAAACAGCCTTGGACATAGCAGCCACCATCACTCACCATTCACCTCAGGAACAACTCTGCAYACCATCCCCAGCCAGGCTAAAATGGCCTCACCAGGTGGAGCTAATCAGGGCCCGCTCGTCCACCCCAGATGGKCTCCAGCTGGACTAAGGCAGCCTTCCCAGGTGCAGCCAGTCAAGGCCACCAGGTCCTGCTCCCCACAGGCAGGTGCAGGAGCAGTGGGGATGCAGCTCTTACACGGCTTCTTCCCGCCATGGCAGACAGYGTGTGTGCCTCGCGACACAAAATGGCGCCTGGGCGGGAAAGGGGCTTTACCCGCAAGTAAAGCAGGTGAGCGCCAGGCGAGGGGTGTTTTGGTGCTGAGCTCTGCTTTTATCCAAACAAAAGCTTTTGGAGTGCTCCACACTAACAATCAGRTAGCCCTGGATGAGTGGCGAGGTCCTGGGGACCGCCATGCCAACCCCTTGTTTGCACCCRGCTGATGCGGAAACCACCCCAGTTCATGACATGGAGGAACTGGGGAGGCCCCATGGTCAGGGACCACAACCAGTACCAAGGTGTGAGGCTGCTGTGTGGCAGCTGTTTGTGGCAGCTGTTGGGCTCCTTGGTGCAAAGCAAGGGCATGCACGAGATGTTTAGGCAGGGAGGGAAAAAAAAAATCACATCATGCTCATCATTATTTTATTTCAATTTTGCTTTGTTCCAGAATTAGTTGAGGGACATGGTAAGTAGTGGGAGATATGGCTGGCTGCAGCTTGAGGCTGCAACTGAGGTTGGATCCCTGCTGYGCTCAGTGTTTCACAACTAGGGTTGGAGGGAGCCCTTGGTCTAGGCAATTGCTGGCTTCTGGATGAATTTAATTCCTGGCTCCTGGATGAACTTAAAYGTTAAGAAAGACAGGATGGGCTCTTTGGGAATGCAGTGAGTGTCTGACTGGGCCTGAGTCCTGTTCTGGACGGCAGTCAGGAACAGTCACTGCACTTGATGGTCCCCTTCAAGCATCACAACCACATGGCCTGTGCACAGCAAGGGAGGTCCTTGCTCCTGCACGCCCCAGAAGCAGAGGACTGAAAGCTCCTATGATGTTAATCGCTGTCGTAGGGGTTTCTGGAAGATGCCTGGGTATCTACATGCTGGTGTAGGCCTGGGGTGGTGCTACGGCCTTCAGCAGTCATTCTCCGAAATCTCTGCAGGTAGATGATGATGAAGATGACCAAGACAGCCTGCAATAAAATGAGGATGAAGAGAATGAGCTGAGAGAGGAGAGCCAGGCTGCAGTACCAGTACTGGCATGTGGAGATGATCTCGTCTTCTGTCAGATAGGCGATGATCCGGTCCTGCAGGTGAGCTGGGTAGGCACATTTCACATCCCTGTACAGGGTCCGGTTCTGCTGCCACTGGAGCCAGGAGCGCAGGTAGAGGATGTCACAGTTGCATTCCCAAGGGTTTCCTTGCAGGTGCACTGCTTGGAGGCTGTTCAGGTTATCAAAGAGCCCTTTGGGAATAGACGTGAGCATGTTGTAACCGAGATGGATAACTTCAACGGATGGGCGGAAGGCAGCTGGCAGTTCCGTAACAGTTAGGCCTTTCGATGAGCAGTCGATAATGTTCATGGCACACTTGCATGGCACAGGGCATGTTGGTACCACGTGTGGGAGAAAGCCAAAGAGGGACAAGAAGAGAATCCCACTGTTCATCTTCATTTGTGAACACTCAAAATAGTGCAATTGGGTTAGACAGAGACCCAGCAAATAAACACCACACACACTGGGACTGACCAGCAAAGCTCCAGAGTTTTGTCTGTTTTAAGGATGTATTTTTAAGGTTGGGTGAACCTGGTGTCCTCAACAGGACAAGTAAGAGCTCTGAAAAGAAGAGAGTAAAAAGAGATCATGTGTGAATTTCTAGTCTCCTATTACAGTAGAGGGAATATTCCTGTTTTTCTGGCCCTGGTTTTGGGCGAGGGAATATGAACAGACATTTGCTGGGAAGCTTGACTGCTCCCGTCAAATTTATTTTCACTAATTATTCAAAGCATGCAAGAGTTGAAGGGTTTTTTTTTTAGGATTGCACTACTGAAAGTTTAGGTTGACCAAGAAAATTCAGGTCAGGGAGTAAAAAAATTAGTGTGCAAAATTGTTTTTGCCTTAGCCTAGCACCTCATTACCCCTGTAAGCAAAAGCTTTGTTCACAGAAACTGCAAAAGGAGATTCAAAAATTAATTTTCTGTTACTACAAGTAAACACTTGCAGAACTCTACAAGGAGTCCTGAGACAACAGACGGTACAGAGCACTGAAGGCAGAGGCAGGTGGCCACTTGGGTTTTCCATTCAAGACACTGCTCCAGCAGGTGAATTTTCTTTCTGGAGCTGTGACCATGCTGGGAGACATGTGACAATAGGCTGTCTTTACACAGTAATCTCATAGCCCATCTCTGAACAGCAGAGCTGCTACACATTCTTTAGGAGCATACACCTCTGTGTACCTGTACAAGACAATGGTTTTCTATGCAATCCATMAACCCAATGTGGATAAAAGACAAAGTATTTCTGCTGACTTACCAGGGTAGATCAATCTTTGTTTTCTTGACTTCACAACACAGGAGGAAGGTCCTAAGGCAGTGCAGCCCGTGCAGGAGTGTTTGCAGCTGCATAGCTGAGCTCTCAGATCCCCGGCTCCCCTTGCAGCTGTCTTGGCAAGATAAGGGTCCAGCTCATCCCAGGGACACCTCCCACATGGGGCCTTCCTGCACGTTTGCTGCATGGCACCGGAAGTGGAGGCTTCATCAAGCAACTCTCCCAAGAAATGGGAGTTTGCAAGAATATGTTTGCTCAAAAAGAGATGCTAATGGCATTGATGACTGACAGGACTGATTCTGGGTCCTCGTGCTGTGGCTAACAAGTGGCCCAGCACTGCAGTAAATTCAAGTATGCTGTTGCTAAAGGTAGCAACCTATATGGCCAAATATTTCCTTATCATTCTTCTATAGACAAAACATATACRTCTGCAGATTCTTGCTAGGATAGATCAAGTACAGCTATTGGCCTGTGCYTGATTAACAGCTGACTAATACATGTACACAAACCCTTTGAGTAATTCTCTTGTGACCTCAGATACCCTGTGTTTCCTCCAGCCCTTTGGAAGAAAACAGTTAAGTTTCTCATATTGAGCCCCTCTGGGGCTCRTGTTCACTATGCATGAGCAGAGACAGGGGCCACATCTGACACAYAGAACCAAATGGCCTGGACCAGGAGATAAAGGAGCACACCATTTCCAATAAGAACATAAGTGACAACTACAAATTACTTAAAATATGCCTTCATCTGGTTTGTACTGCACTTGCTGAGCACTGTGACTTTTGGTTTCCCATCTCATCAAGGCTATTTTCAGTAGCATGTTGAGCCTAACACCTCACACWGCTGACCCTGAGGCTTCCCTTGAAGCAGTGACACAAATCTACTCTTAAATAGCAGTGGAAGATCTGCAGACCCCACTGGTTTCAGTAGTCAAGACAAGGAGAAAGTTCCTCTAGAGACTTGCATCCTCCTATGCTTATTTCAGAGACAAAATAAAACTCGTAGCATTCTGCTGTCCAAACCAAAATAAACCTGGTTGAATCCACAGGAAGGATGATGGACTGATTCAGCTGGCTGCTGCTGGGGAAGATAGCTATTAAAAGAGCTGTCCCAGGAGCACTAAGTGAATTGGCAGCTCTGCCCGAGTGCAGCTTGCAGTTACCAGGAAAGACTGGCCACATCCCTTACTCAGAAGTTGCAGCACAGAAGTACATTAGCAATAAAGTCCAAGGTTAAAAATATACTGAAGTTATATAGTTAGAATCTCATCTTCTCAAGGTCATTACATCTTCATAYATATTTTTACTGCTTTGGGCCCCACTTGTTGCACCAGCCGTGCTCTTCTTAACGAGGATGCCTCTAGAATTATTGTTGAAGTGGTTGCTCTCTCAGGCCCAACTCTGCATTACCTTGCACTGTGTACATTGGTACTGAGCATAACAGAGGAGACTGCTCAGACCAGAAATGACCAACGCCTGGGATATGTTGTCGTTAAGAGAATTCAGAAACAAACCATCCCAGCTTTTCTTGCAGTACTTTCTATTTACTGTTAGCTTGACCACAACAGGGACAAGTTTGCTTACCTATGTGTCTTTTGCYACCTCTTCTAGGTGAAGCTTAATGACAGAAGAACCTTAGGACCATCTTGTCTGGCCTCTGACAAATGCAGGCCAGAAATCCCCYGCATGGAGCCCTGCCTGGAGTCTACTGCAATGACACCAGTTAAAAGGATAAACAGAGTCCATTTTCTTTGCTCCTGCCCAATAGTGTATCACCAATTACACTTGAAGGCATTGAAAAAATCAAACAGGAAGAGGTGGGATTTTTTTGAATGTATTTATTTCACTGATCAATTCAGGTAGTAAACATTAATAATAATAATAACGATAATCATTTAATAAAATGGATATGTTTAAAAGGTTTCATTTTTCTTTGTTCACAATGACAAAATGATCAAACAGAAATTTACAAAAAAAATATATATTATAACAATCCAACAGRTGGCCAGGAAACAAAGAGCCTAGGAATAGAGCAGAGGGACAAGGAAGTCGATGAGGAAGCCGCATGGCAGGAGCAGGCCAGCGTTACAGCAGAGCTGGGCTGGTGAGGAGGGAGCAGGGAACATTGCACAGCACAAAGGAGACCCCCTCCTTCCCTGGAGGGGCATGCGGGGCGGCAGCAAGGGGGACTGCACAGGCAGGACTGGCACAGCACACGGCGAGCTCGAGCCCTGGCTCCCTCCCCAGGCAGGCACAAAGTCTGAGAGGTACCGACAGCCCCCAGGTTGAGCCCCAGAGCTCTGCCCAGGCAGTGGGACACAGCTCCCGCAGTGACTCACTCCGCGGGGCAAAGCGTGGTGAAGGAGGGGGAAGTGCCCGTGGGCGCAGGGTTTACGTATGAGATCGCACTGGGTTGTGTGAAGGGGGCGTTAAATTACCTTTCTGTCCACTCTTCTGCTTCTATGGCTGCCAGAGCCAAGTGGCCAAGCTACTTTCATTCAGCAATCCCTTYTCCACTTATAGTGCAGCTGAGCTCAACAGTACAGAGCATTTCTCCTTTAATAAATGCATGCTGCCCACTGAGCCAAAGGCTGGATCTCTGGTGCCCTTGCAGAACTCAGTCTCTAACCTGTTTCCTGCAGCCCCCAACTCTGATGCTCTGGGAAAGGAACCTCCTGATGCAGGGACACTAGTATCAGCAGTATCATAGCCCTCTGCAGAAGCTGTTTCTCTAATACCTCGTTGATATGCATTTTTCTCCAAGCACAACTCAAACTGTCTTTGCCAGCAGACAGTTGAAGACTTCAGCTCTCTGGAGAGAGTGGAACTGCAAGCATCAGCTTGTTTTAGGAACCTCATGCACTGTGCTGATGGAGATTTCCTCGCCCAGAGGACAGAAGCAGCTAAAAACTCAGCAATACTCTTGCCTGCCCATGACCCTTTCGTTCTCACCAGCACCCAGCCCAAGATAAAGGCGGTGTTCTCTCCTATGTCAATGCCAAAGACTAAAGGTCTCCATCTTTTAGGCCTGAATCTGCTCGAAAGAGGAACATCTCTAAGTGGACAGGGCTCAGTTACAACAGAATATCCTCCTCATAGACAAGACTAATTAAGAAGAGAGCAAGAGCAGACACTCCAAGGTGTTTCCAGTTATGCTAGTACGAATAAAGCTGAGAAGTCAGCAGTCCTCCTACTTTGGGACAGCAGCAAACCTCTTCCAGAAAGCCTGGAGGAAGCTCTCACCTCAGGCTACTCTGTTCCTCAAACAGGCAAACTGCAGAAAGAAAGGCTGTATCTCCTCCTGAAGCATCTGTCCCTGGCACTGCCACTGTCACTTACATGCCTGACATGGGGGAGAAAGAAAGAAAAAATGTTGGCATTTTAGGCAGAACAGTTGCCCCAGCCCTGCTGAGCTTGTTCCCAATGCCCCTGCCTACTTCTCACCTCTCTGAGGGAGCAAAAGGTCACTTTGAAGAGGTTTGCCTTGGACATTGTTCTTGTCCAGCTTTCACATTCCTGTCACTTTGTCCTTCTGCGCTTCATCAGGGTCTCTCTTGCCCGTATGACCCGTGTTCTGGCTCTGTGTAGTGAATAACTGGAACCAGCCAACCTACTCACCTCCTGAACAAGCTCTGATCAGGACACTACAGCCTCATGGAGAGAAGACATGTGTGGTGGACTGCCACACAGACAAGCATAGCACCTAACAAAAGAATTCAGCACCTGGCTATTCCCAACCAGAGAGATCTAGTGGGGAGAGCCAGAGCAGGGCAGGAGCAACATGCACACGTGTAGACGGAGCGATGGGGACCGAGCCAGAGGAGCAGGTCCTCATCCCAGTGGTGCTCTCTGGTGCTGGAGGGAAGAGCCAAGTGTCTCTCCCTGCAAGAGCCCTGAGCTCCCTGCGAGCGCGGCASTGTTTTGAGTGAGACTTGCGCTGTCAGACACGTTGTGCCCTTGGCTCTCCCCTGGCTGCACTAGAAGTTTAAAATACTGTAGGAAGCAAGAATGGGACAGRAGCTGCTGTCCAAGGAACACTCTTATCTCCACCCAGCAGATCCACCAGCCTCCCCAGCACTGAGACAGGAAGAGCTGGGGACAGGAAGCAGGGAGAAGGGCTGAGTCTCAGGGAAAGGGGAGGGGAGGCAGTACCGAGTCTGCTGGGCTGTCCTCAGCCCTGCAGAGCCATCCGTGCACCCGCCCGCTGCCCCTCTGCCACCTCTTGTCCCTACAAGGCAGCCTGGTGGGACAGGCGGCTCGCAGAGCTCTGGCACTAACACCCCAAAATGCCTCTTACCCCAGGAGAACCACAGCGCCAGCAACTCTTGTGGAATTGCAAGCTTGGGGACAAAGCACAGCTGTGAATTTGGGGTTGGCTCTCAACTCCGGGCTTTCTGTTCCTCTGAAGCAGGCCCAGGTAAGCACTCTGGCTGCCATGGTACTTTTCCAAGCAAAGGGGGAAGACCAGAGCTATGGGACACTCTGAGCAGCCACTGGGCGTCCTGGCATTTCTGCAAGGTGCTGCCACCACATCCCCAAAGCACAACTCGCAGCAGCTGGCAGGCTGCAAAGGGGCTGCCTCCCAAGCCCTCCTTGCAGCCAGGCTGCTGCAGCTTCTCCTTGCTGCCAGAAACACCTCGCTGAGGGTGCTGGAAGTGCCTTCTTCTAACTGACCTAGAGAAACTGTCCCCTGCCACTCAGTGCAAAGACCCTGGAGTTTGCTGAGAGGAAAAACAAAACCAAAGGGAAGAATAATAGCCAGGGAACCACACAACTGTTAGGACCCCTCAGCAGGTCAGTGCACAGAGATATCAGGCCCTGCTCTCTCTGCAGGCTGAGAAGCCTGGGCAGCATGGGGTGAATTCACGGAGGGAACATCTTCCTTTACAATGCCTGGCCCTGGACACAGGGAGGGAAAGAGGGGCACAGCACCTCAGCTGGGAGTAAACAGTTACGTGCATGGACACATAATCTTCAATTTCGTACACCAGAAAAAACATGATTTAAATACCAGAGCATTCCCAAACAAGAAATCAGTACATGGGAAAGGTGGATCTTTCTTTTCTTAGGATGCCTTAGATATTTCCCAGGCTATTTTTCTTTAAAAAAAAAAAAAGTAATAATTAAAAAAAAAAAAAGAAATATACATCAGTAAACTGTTAAGTGAACAGCCTCCTCCACAATCTGGCTGACTACAAAGCCAGCACTGCTGCTAATAAATTAGAGGGTGTGGGTGCAGCTCTTGCCCACGAGTCTCTACACAATAGGGAACCTCTTTTTAAACGTCCACAGCTCAAGCCAGGCCTCAGACGGTCACCCGCTGATTCCCTTGGCCCTCCAAACACCTGTGTTTCACTGATCCTGCATCTGCTGCTGCATCTTCTGCAGCATTTCTTGCATCCGCCGCAACTGTGTGAGATAGAGAAGAGATGGTCAAAGGGGAGATCTGCTGTGGCAGGGGGCCACTGATTTGCAGAGGGGCAGGGATCCCATGAAAAGGGTTTCAGGCTCCCCTTCTGCTCTTGGAAAAGTCCATTCTTGCCCCATCACTGTGCCAGGTGATCCAGAACCAGAGCAGGCAGATGAGAAGCTGCTGCCAGGCCTGGCAGGACAGTGGGCAGGCCTTGCTGGGCTGCATAAGTCTGCAGGAGCTGCCAGGATACCCATCACTACCCTGGTGGCCACTTCCCACCATTGTGATTGCCAGGACAGAGGACACTTGCCCTGCGCAGTGCTGATTAGATACTTTAAGGGGCCGTAGGGTGACAGTATAATCCTTTAGGAGATGCAAAGGCCTCCCTCAGAAAGGCTACAGTGCCCAGGGTGGAACACRGCTGGGGTCCCCTGGCAGAGCACACAGTGTTCACATCCCACTCCCTACATTAGCAACCAGCATTGATGGGAGACAGGAGTGGGAAGCCCCAGGGCAGCCTCTGTGGGGCAAACTAGGAGAAACTTTTCAGGTTCCAGCTTTAACACCAAGGGGGCCTAGGCAGGAAATGGTCTCACCTCCTCATCCTTCATTTTGATCAGCTTCTCCGTCTCCGTGTCAGGTGTTGGGAGAGGCAGGATAGGAATAGGGCTTTCTATCCTGTTGTCCTGCGTCAGCTTGCTGGGGAGATGGAGAGGGGAGAAGGGCAGTCAGCTGAGGGCCCCGAACCGCCAGCACCACAGCGGCACAAACCCAGCCCGGCACAGGGGCGCTGCCGGATGCCCTGGGGGCAGGCTCAGACCACAGTCAATACAGGTAAAACCAGAAGCCTGTGGGTAGATAGCATTGGCAAAACCCTAAAACAGTTTTTCAGACCACTGAAGGCAAAAATAGGCAGAGAAAGACTGGTACTTCTGACCACCTTATGTGACGGCACTGGCAGCCTTACCAGGGACATCTATGACCGATTTCTCTGGTCTCCTTTTGCCCACCTCTGTGCATGTGTGTGCCTTCCAGTGCACATCCTGCACATGCACACAGCACCAGCCTGCACTGCAGCATCTCCATGGCTCTGCATACTCCCCATGGCCATTTTTTCAGAAAGATAAAACCAGGGAAGCGGTTTAACCACTGCAAGTCTGATAGCAKAAGTCTGGTTGCTATATTCATTCAAGAGGTGGGAGATAGGAGAAAGCAGGCACAGCCTAGCGCAGTATTTCCCCAAGGAAYGGGTGTGCAGAGCACAGAGGGAGATTACTGCCTCCCGCAAAGTGCACCAGCTGCCTGCGAGTGACAGGAGGTGGCAGAGGCCAGAGGGGTAGGGAGGTCTGAGCCGGAATCSGGAATTTGCCACTTGCCGGCATTCACCACTTGGAGTCACCAAAGGATCATCACTGAGGCAATTCCAGCCCTGGAGCTTGGGATCTCCTCCCAGAAAAATCTCTCCAGAGATGAACCTTTATCCCCATGCTAGACATTGCCATGCTCTGCTTCTCTCACATTCACCAGCAGTGAATTAGTCAAAGCATGAGAAATGGCATCAAACTTTAAATATGCTTTAAGGTATTTCTTCAGTGGAGCAATTGCTTCTTTGTTTTTTACTTCTTACAGACACAAATCCTATCCAGATAGTGACTGTGACACTTCTCAAAGATGTCAAGCATTTCACACAGTTATTTTGGGACTCCACATTTTCACTGCTGAGAAAGTCAGACTCATCTGTTCTGCAGGAGTACTGAGGTATGTTCTGCATGACCTAAGCCTGCCAGCCTGCACATTTACACACACACAYGCAGCACTGCTTCTCAGGAAAGTGCTGCCTTTTCTGCTCTGCAACGTGGCAGCRCAGTCACCAGTCAGCTCAGGCAGGGAGAGAAGGGTACAGTTTACAACAGAGGAGCCAGAATCCGTTGTAGAAGGGAAAAGGAAAAAAGGAGGTGGCTTGCACATGTTCTCTCCTATTTTCTCATCACTGTGATTAAAATCATAAAGAATCAAATGCAACAGCAAGACAAGGCAGAGAAATCTTTGGAGTTAAGGCTCAGTAAGTGTTAACTGCTTGGGCTCTGTTGTCCGAGCAACCGCAGCATCCCAAGGGTGATGCTGTCGTTCAAGCAGAGCTGTAGCTGCTGAGGGGACATGACAGACATTCTCCTCTTTCAGCAATGTACGCAGCTACCACCCATCAGAGAAAKGGTTTATTCTCTGTTCCATTAAACTGTTCCACCCAGTGCTAGGAAAAGCTCCTCAGACAAACTTTTTATCTCCAGGCCTATTTCCCAAGGCCTCTGTGCAGGATCCAAAGAGAGCGAAACACCCCTGCCATCCGTGGGTGAAGCAGCAGGGACCCACCTGGTCATTTGCTGGATGCACTGAGCTCGGTAGTTCTCATAGTGGACATCACAAGTGACATCTTTCAAGTCATGCATGTGTGTCCGGATCAGCATGTTCCTCAGCTTCACAAAGTCGCAGTGCGCCTGGTTTTCCACTGCAGAAGCAACAACACGAAAGCGTCTGGGTTTCACACCTCACCAGCCCTCTCTGGGGAGCCTGGAGCCCCTGATCATTTCCCAGTACCCAGCCCAGACTGAAACCCCTCCCAGTTCCCCATCATCCACCCACACCTCTCTCCCAGTGCCCAGGGCTCTCCCTCCTGGCCCCAGAGCAGCCCTTGCTGATGCTCCACAACAGACTGCGCTTGTCAACCTTGAGACAGGCTGCGGAGGTCACTGTGTTCCCAGGACTTTTTCTGGGTAAGAGGATTAATTAAGCACATATAGAAGAGGCCTGAGTGAGGATGCTGCTCCCGGTACCTGGGCTGTAGCTGGTATAACYACAGCAACCGCTGCAAGCGTGAGAGCCAAGCCGCTCCTCTCCTCAGAATTTAGGACTAACTGAAAGGCAGTTAGAGGGCAGTTTTCCCTGGGGGTTGGCATCATCCCCAGAGCAAGCAAAGCCTTCGGGGAGCAGCGCTGTGGAGAGCTGAGYGCGCTGCTGTTAGCCCCGAGAGCCCGGCCGCGCCGCAGGGCTCTGCGGGCAGGCGCAGTGCTCCCGGCTGCACGGTCGCCACCAGGCTGGACAGTTCCGCAGCCATGGTCAGTCCCGGGGATGATCCAGCCCCGCTTGCCTCCTTCCAGCTGCTCCCTGTTCACCTCTGCTGGCTGGGGCAATTGGGCTGCGTCAGCAGGAACTAGGAGCCGGACACCAGCACCCGACAGGCACYGCCGCCCGCAGCAGCTGGACAGCCCAGACTGTGTGCACGGAGCACAAGAGGCTTTGGTGGCCTAGTACTAGTACAGTACCGCTGTCCTAGTACCACAGGCACCACCTCCTGGCATCCCCTCCCCAGATGTGTGCTGCCACCACAGACCRCCTTGCAAGCCACTGTCTCAGCCACTGGCTGGCAGCAGCGAGAAGCCCTGCCCTCTGCACGGCCTCCCAGCATCCATCCCTTAGACATGCTCTAGGTGTCCCTGCACGTGCTCCAGGTGTCCCTGCTGGAGCAGAGGCGTTTGGACTAGATGATCTCTAGAGGTCCCTTCCAACCTCAGCCATTGTGTGATTCTGTGATCCCCTGTCCCCAGCTGCATCCCGTGTGGCCAAGCCCAGCACTCATGACAGCAGCAGCAGAGGAGGGGGCGTGAGTGGGTTCTCCCCAGACACCGAACTGGCAGTGCCCTTAACAAGAGACCATGTCCTAATGCCTTAAAGCCCAGAGCTTCCTCTATTCAGGCTGCAGCTCCTCTTCTTCACCCTGTTATGGTCTCAGAGATCGGGCAATTGCTGCCTGCACTTGCCAGAGGTCAGCAACAGGCATCCCAGTCAGGCCTGCATCTGTACCCTGCCAYGTGCCTGGGGCTGCAGAGGTGGCAGGGACGCCGTGTTCTCACCACAGCCCCGCTGTACGTCCAGGTCCTGTCCCTCCAGGCTGCCACTCCTGGGCACTGCACTTACCTTCCACAATGCCCCAGGGGTAGAGCCGGCCCCGGACTCTCTGGCCTTTTGCCTCCACCACGGTGTTACTGCCAATGACAGCGAAGGGAGCGCTCTCCTGGAATGGAYATACAACATACGTCACAATATATGTAACAGGCAGAGAAAGGCGCAGGTGGGAAACGCACAGGGACACCCATGTGTGCTCCAGCTCAGACACCACAATGTGCACGCAGAGAAAAGCCTACAGGCACTGGGGTCTGCAGGCAGCCTGATTGYCAACGTGCCCTGAAGGAAGCCCTGCAGGCTGTCCTGAAGGAAGCTGTCTCTCTGCAGCTCTGTTTTTTTGATAGGAAACTCTACAGAGAAGTCAGGGCAGAGGCTGGACACCAAAACAAAGTGGGACAAGGCAGGCCCAAGGCTTGTGCAGTCAGTGAGGTTCAGGCCAAGCACCTCGCTGGACAGGAGGGAGCCAAAGCCCATGTCCAGCAGGAGAGACCAGGCCATGCTGCATACATGCCGCTTGCAAGCCAGGCTGGCCCAGCTTGCAAAGGGTCTGCCCTAGGCTGCTGGTGCCTCCAGCTAAGGAAGCACTGACACTACCTGGAGGGACACCAGAAGTCCTGTGTCTTTATGTGGCACATGATTTCATGACGCTAGGATGGACACTGGCTCCCTTCTCCAGGCTTTCACAAGAGTCTGTGTACACTGTATACAGCAGCTCTGGCTCCATGTGGGCTGCACAACAAACCCACCAGCCAGAGATCCAGCATGTTGCTGAGATGCTTCCTTACCTTCAGTTCTCTGTCTTGTTGCTTGAATTCCTCATCTTCATCAGAGTCACACTCCGGAAATTGGTACACTTTAATACCAAATTTGTCAATCTCTTCCCGAATCTGTGTCCATACAAAGCAACAAGAAGAGGTAACATTGAACAATACAGAGGTGTTGGGTTTATTTCATGTTTTCTGCCATGGGTTTGCTACAGCCTACAGATGGGGAAGGGATTTGATGCTTCCTACAGAGCAGGCCTCTCTAAGCAGTGCTTCCTTTCCCACAGGTATCTCAGAGCACCATTAAAATGAGATTTGCAGGTACTAATCTGCTCCCCCTACTCTGCATGTTCTCTGCTGCCACATCAGGACATTTTCCCATAGAGAAACATGATCTCACCCTCTCTTTTAGTTTCCGGATCTCAGAGGGAATCAGGCAGTCAGCTTTGGCAATGAGGGGCACGATGTTGACCTTCTCATGCAGAGCCTTCATGAATTCGACATCCACCGGCCTCAGCCTGCAGCAGGACGAGGGGTTAGCAGGGATACCCCAGGCAGCTGCCCCTCCAGCCCTTCCCACCTCACGCCCAGGCCTAGTGAGAAGGGCCACAGACAACCCGGGAGAGCCCTCAGCTGGGACCATATCTGCGGGAGCTCTCAGGGCTGAGCTGCTGAAAGGCCTCACACACACACCCAGGTCGGGTACTCACTCCTTCACAGGCCAAACGTTGCAGCCTGTGCTGCAGGCAGCCACCATGRGCAGTGTCCCCAGCCCCTGGGACTGCTCCCAGCCATGCTGGGGCACAAACCTGTGTGCAAGGTCTGGCATAGGCTGAAGGTGGCTTAAAATTCCCTTTCCTCCCCACCAGTTAGGCTTAAGTAGATACAAGTCTGTGTGTCTTTTTTTTTCTCTTGATTTCCAAAACAGACTGCAGGCCTGAGGGAGACCAGTCCTTCCTGATGACAAGGGCAGTGGCTGTCACGTCCACGAAGGGGAGGGACACTGTGTGATGCTGAGAGCTGCCAGCTGCTCTTCACCCGTGCGACAGCCCTGCCAACACAGGGCCCTATCGGGCAATCGAGGCAGGAGCCCCTGCCCCCAGGTTGGAGTCACAGCCAGTGCCCTGCCCTGGAGTGGGGCTCTCACCCATGCCCGAAGGGCGAGATGAAGTAGAGGCAACAGTGCACTCGGTTGTCCTGGATGTTCTTCCGGTTCAGGCCGCTCTCATCTCGGAAATACTGCTCAAACTGCTGGTCGATGTAGTCAGTGATGGGCTTCCAGCTGGGGAAGGACCAAATTCAGACCAAATGCAATCCATATGTTTAACAGAACAGTGCTCCCAAGGGACTGCTGCACCCCCTTCCCACTGCCAGAGCCCTCCCTGCGATGCACCCGCAGAAAACAGATGTGGCCAGGGACAAGGAGGAAGGAGAGAGGCCTGCTCACCACTCAGTGTTGTTAACAGCATCTCCAAAGCCTGGTGTGTCCACTATGGTCAACTTCAGCTTCACACCCTTCTCCTCAATGTCTACCGTGTGCTTGACGATTTCTACTGTCTGGTTGATTCTCTCTTTGAAAAGGGATAGGTAAATTAAGGCCAGGCCGTGATGCTGGGGATCACCACTCACACCGACAACAATGCCAGTTCTGGGACAGCCTAGAGCTGTGGCAATATAACACGTTTGCCCCACTTTGTCTTCCACTTACCCTCTGCGTTGAGGAGCTTTCTGTCTTTGTAGAGATCTGTCAGGAACAGGCTATTCACGAGGGTGGATTTGCCCAGACCCGACTCTCCTAATTGACAGAGCACAGAAGGGAGGAGGAAAAAGCAAGCAACATGACCCACTAATTGAGATACAAAAGAAACTCTGAGCAAGCCTCTGAATCCAGAGCCAGAGAGAGAGATGAGCCGTCAGGAGCTGTTTATGGGTGTTACATTTTTCCAGCAGTGGGAGGACTTTTGCTGCAAGATATCTCAATCCCTGCACAAACGTGATCTCCCAGCTCCTCCACCTCCTCTCTCCCTTCCCGTTATCGCAGTCCCCGGCTGGCCTTGCCTGCAGAGCAGCCATTCTGCTGCAGCAGCAGCTACATGTGGTGCTGGAGAGGGCTAGTGGTGGGCAAGGGGGGTCCACTCCTCTAGGTAAGTGTGTGACCATGACACAAGTCAGGGCTAAAGCACATGTAAGCAGACAGGGAAAGGGTCCAGCTGCTAAGACAGCATCTACGGAAAGCAAGAACAGTTGGTCCCCTCTATGCACTCACTGTCTGACCAGTCATCTCCATCCCTGGTGTGGAGTCTCTAGACTATCTGGGGACATAGCACAGTTAATGTGAGGGCAAATTGAGGGGCCAGTATCACAGAGGGTGAATCCCCAGTTCCATTGAATCACAGACAGAGGACAGCAATGCCCCAGGCATTAGGATTTTGCTCTCTGAACTGGGAGCCTCCTGCTCAGGGGAAGGATCTAGAAACAGTCAGGCCAGGATAGCTCCAGGGCCGGGCATCAGCTCAGGGCTCGCTCAGTTGTTCGTTCCTCCAGCCATCTTCCTGGTTTCAATGGACTGGGAAATCAGGTGTTTTGCTGCTGGCACACGACTGCTGCCAGGGTCGGCCTTTGGAAAACTGACAGCGTCGCCCCCAGCCAAGCCAAGCCCGCCAGCTCCCGGGACACCCGTGTGCTCAGGAGCTGCGGGGCGGCCTCACCTGCGACCATCAGGGTGAAGTCGAAACCCTTCTTCACAGATTTCCGGTGGACCTGGTTAGGGAGAGTGGCGAAGCCCACGTACTGCTTCTCATGGTCCTGCAGGGCAGAGGCRGAGAGTGGCGGGTCAGGGTGCGCCACCCGCCTCGCTCCCGCGCCCGAACTCTCAGACCTGCTCCAGCGGCCCCTCGCAGCTCAGCTGGGGTCCCCCCCTGCCCACAACGTGGGGCTGGAGCAGCGGTGACTGCGCAGCCTCCACAAGGGCACCCCGCACCTGCRCAAACGCTGCCTGTCTCGCACACTTCCCAAGTTAGACCCAACAGGATGCAGCCATTCACAAATGTCTCAGCTAGAGACATCAGGTAGTCCACGTTTCAAAATCACTTAAAACAAGCCCCTGGGATTCACAGCACAGGCAAGTCCATGGAGCCACACGTTCCTCAAGAGCGGCCCCAGCTCCCAGTCCAGCCACGAATGCTCTCAAGCAGATCTGCTGCCCTGTGGCTCTAACACAGCCTCTCTGGGCATGGCAGAGAGGGTACCTGTGCCTCACCAGTTGGCTTAACCAGCTCCTTTCCAGGCTGCTCGGCTGCCCTGGCAAGGGCTGCGGGACGGCACAGGGAGGTGATGAGCGTCACTGCAAGCGGATTTTACTCCTTTCTCCCTATGCTCAGCTCCCCTGGACTGCCAAGCCTCYCGGACCTCCTTGGGACATCCACCACCTGCCTCCCGAAGGGCTCAGCGCAGTGCCCAGACCCGCGAGGGCTCCGTGCCCGGCYGGGCAGCCAGCAGCAGCCCCAGCGTGTGAGACCGCTTGCTGACCAACCCCCTATGGGGCCAGGCAGGCCCGTTCCCTCCTGCCAGGGCATCCAGCAGCTTCCCGGGCAGCCACTTCTCAAGGCCATGCAGCTGAGATAAGGAAAGAGTTCTGCTAGATTTGACGGGCCCTTAAGATACAATGAGTCGAGTCCTTCCTGGGCATTCAATCTGGGCATCTGATCCGTTCCTCGCACAGCCGCCCATCAGCAATCCCTCCGTACAGTTCCTGGGGCTGCCCATGTCTTTTAAATCCTTAAATAAATTTGTCCTGTTCAACGCCATGTGAACCTGGAGCATCTTTCCATCAGTATCAGACCTTCTCTTGTCCGCCTGTGCCAAGTGCAACTGGCCTGATCTCTTGCTTCTGTTGAGGTCAGGCCAGAGAGCTGGGGCTTACTGTAACTCTGGTGGCTTCCTCCCAGCTCAGGGAGACCAGCACATGCCAGGTCACAGTTGTAAATCCTGGCTGGGGCAGGTTGCTGCCCTTTATCTGTAGCTGGCGGTCGCTTCCCTTGCACGGAGGACAGGAGGGCAGAGCGCAGGGCCCGGCGCAGAGCTCCCCTCCTGCCAGGACAAGAGCTCAAAGCTCTGTCATTCACGCTCCTCCTCCGCAGCCTCATGAGCGGGCGGCAGGGCTGGTGGGAGAGGGAAGGTGCCTCCCTGGCTTGTCAGAGGGAAGAGAGTCTTCCCTCCCACTAAATACACAGGTGACAGACTTGAGCTCCCCCCTAACACACCAGTGACAGGCTAGGAGCAGCCTTGGGTCGCTGGTGGCATCGCAGCCCCACGTTCCCAACCGTTGCCGAGCTGCCCAGCTGGGACAGTGGGCGCTGGCGACGCTCCCTCCCGCTGCCAGAGAGCAGAGCGCGGGCAGCCCCTCTCCGTGTGCCGGGGACACAGCGGCCGCGGGTGCCCCGCTCTCCCCCAGGGTGCCCCTGCAGCCCCCTGTGGCCTCGCGCAGTTCCCTGGGGTTCGCCGCTGCCCGGCGGTGGCAGCAGCACCCCAGCTCCCCCGGGCACCCTGGGGCAGGCGATGCTCCCCAGGCAGCTTGTGCCCAGCACCAAAGCGCTGGTGGGYCCAGGCCCGGCTCCCAACCGGCTCCGGCCGCTGGGGACACGTGCGGTCCGGCAGGGAGGGCCCCGCAGGCATGGGGGCGCTCCCAGGCTGCTGCTTTCCCGGCTCCCGCCCCGCAGCTCCTGCTTCACAGGCTACCCAGGCCGATCCAGGCCTGCTGCCGTTTCATCATTTATCATGGAAGCGGGGCCTTGCTGAGTGCATTCAAAAGCGCCAGAATTATACACTGTGGGGCCATGGAAAATGGAGGAGGGACCTCTATCCCCAGCCTGCAGCAAAGGAAGAAAGGACAGAGCTTTTGCTAGGATGCCCTGCCCCAAACCTATGGCTCCGGGTGTTTCCTGTATCCACTCCCCTTCCTCTGAACACACAAACAGCAGGATGCCTCTCGCCACCGTGCACAGCCATTTGCAGGGCTGCAGCATCCCCTAATTGCCCAGGGCTGTCTAATTGCGCGGGCGCCGGAGTATCAGCCGCCCTCCCTCCCTCCAGCCCTGCCGCCAGAGCCGCATCTGCACAGCCCAGCCCCGGGGCCCAGGCGGCTCCTCCGCTTTCATCCCTTCATTTCCACAGGCTCCAGACACAAACAGCCCTGGAAGCACCTCCCCGCGTGCAGCTGCCCCTCATGTCCAGGGCTGAGATGGGAACAGCAGCAAAACCACTCACCCCCAGCGTCAGCTGCAGCAGGAAGAAAACAGGCAAGGAAAACACAGACTTAACCGCCAGCACAGAGCGGAGGGTGCCACGAACTTGTGCCCGGGCCCCCCAACGCGCACGTTCAGCCCAGGGAATCCCTGCATGGAGGAGCCGTCTGAGGACATCACAGCAGGCGCCCGTGCTGCCCCACGGCCCTTCTGCCCCTGCGTGTCCCCCTTACCAGCCTCCTTCCGCCCCCCTGCTCCTCRGAGGCCCCGTCCTGCGTCTGCTCGGGCACCATCTCCCCCCTGCTGCGCCCGCTGCTCCGCGGCTCGCGCGAGCTATAAATACCCGCGGTACCTTCAGCTTGCCCGGGTGGCTTCGCTGTGCCTGCGCGCGGGGGGAAAGCAGCTTCTCCACCAACCGCTCCTGAATAATGAGCGAATCCATGACCGCGGTCGGCGGGACGGGCAGCCAGCGCGGGCCAAGGGAAAAACACCCAGCCCATGTGTTCCCTGCCCGCCTGGCCGGACCCACGGCAGCCCCCCCGCCTGCGCGAGCAGCCGTGCGGGGCTGCGGCAGCTGCCCCGGCCTCCGGCCTCCCTCCCTGTGCTGCGGGTGGAGCCTGCCCGCCGGGCGGCACCAAAGGACCGCAGGCGGCACCAGAGCCACCGCCGGCGGCACCAGGGCCACCACGGCCAGCCGGGCTCCCGGCTCCGCGGCCGGCTCCTCTGGGCCTGCTCGGATGAGCATTTCTCAGGCAGCTGCAAGGAGGCTGCTGTGGGCCCTGCGCGCTGCTCCGGCCCTGAGGATTAAGGGGGCCCAAAAGTGCATCCAAACCTAAGCCCAGACTGCAACCCTGGCTGAGGGGCTCTGTTTGCCCAGGACAGCTCCAGCCCTACTGCCCTGCACAGGCTCTTTGGGAGCCTCTGCTTGGACAAGGCCGCTGATGTGTCCTGGAGCGCACAGCAGTTCTGTGGCGAAAGCCTTTCTGGTTGTGGTGAAAGTCCAAAATAAAGCAGCATTTGTGTGTTTATCAAGTGCGAACATCCCTCCCAGCAAGAGCTTAGCACTAACACAGAAACCATTTACATTTCACATTTGGGATGTTTATAAGGCCATACCTCCCAGCTTTATTATGCAGTCATAGAAACTGGAAACTAATTCACATGAGACAAAGAAAAGCTGATAATCTCATATAATCATCCAATTCTAGGAGCTAGGGGTTTAACACCTCGGCACATATAACAAAGTCACAAGATGCCAACATCAGTGGTGTGAGAGGAACCTGCACCTGAGCGTGGGGCTGCCGAGCGCGTCCTGCCTGCACGGGGAAGGACACGGRCTCCTGCCCTGCTCCTGCCCCTCTCCCAGCCACATCTCCTGCTGCAGCTGCAGGAGCCACAGGCCTCTCGGAGCAACTCAAGAGACCATCTAAACAAAAGCTGATGGAAGGTGAACACAGAAGTTGTGATAAAACAAGCGTGAGGGCAGAGAAACACACCCAGGGCAGGAAAGCTCTCCGTATGGCAGCTGTCAGATCACAGGCACAAAGCCCTTTTCCAAACCATCTGCTCTGCCACTATCATCTTGAAATCACCCCCATTAGGTTTTGTTCCCTGGGCTTGGCAGCCAAGCAGAAGGCCCAGGCGATGCCTCCCCAGCASAGTGGGGACTCAGCACCTCTCAGAACACGGCACCATTCAAGGGGATACTCGCAAGGAAACACAAGGCACCAGCAACGTGACTGCCCCAGTCACGGTGCTACAAACCAGAGCAGTGGGGCAGTGCCCAGCCCCATGCAGTGGCACACGCAGGAGAAGGAAGATCTGCAGGACCTTCTCCTCCTTGTACGCTGCCCTTCCCTGGGTCTGCAGCATCGCTCTGTTCCTCATGGGGCTGACAACCCTTAGAGCACCCTCCTAGCTCAGTGCTGGGTCAGGACATGTTCATGATGCTGCTTTTTATTCCTAGACTCACAAGGAAAATCACTCCTAGATTGGGGCGTGCAGCTTGTGCTAACCCAGGAGCAATGAAGGTCCAGTGCTGTCTGTACTGGGCCACAAGGCAATGGCTTTGGGCACGCAGGAGATGCATCAAAACACATTTGAGATAACACAGAGCTTTCACCAATCCTCCCATATCGAAAACCACAATAGCTGTCTGCTCTCCACAAATTTTCGCAGCTTGGTAAACCCTTGTCAGGAGGCCACAGGCCACATGGCCACAAACCACAAGCATCTGCCTGGGCACCAAGGAGCGTGCTGTGTCCACATGTGCCCACTGCAACAAATCAGAGCATTTTCCTGAGCTGGGATCACTGGCGAAGTCAACAAGGATTCGGCTGCAGCAAAACCGCGGTGTTGTTCCTGGCCCAGGAGCGGTGCTGACTGCACAGACGGGAACAAGGAGCCACTGTCTCCTGAGCGCGTTGGGCTCACACACATCATACATGGTCCCAGGATGGGCAGCCAGGGAGAATTCCAGCTAGGAGGCCACGCCTGGGAATGCAGAGAGCAGCTTAGGGAAAGAAATTGAGAAGGAGAGAGACTACAGACCTCCTCGTACTACATGGCCATGAATAAAGCTTAAGGAGAACGGCAGCAGGGCGCTCACTTCAGCTTCCTCTGCCCTCCTCGAGGGGCTCCTCTCAGGGCAAGGGGCTACACAAGTTTCTCTTGGCTTTTTTTTCTTGCCAGAGACACCAACGATGGGCCAAGCGGAGGACGTGTTTGTGCTGCACGACACGCGCTGAGCAGTTGCCTCAGGTAGGTCCATGTGCCAACTTTCCAAAGGCAGCCAAATCAAACCTTACTTTGCCTCTGTCCCTTCCAATTACCCCTCCCTTTCCACACAGGAGCTGAAAATGCCCAACTTGTTCCTCCAACAAGACATCTAATGGGCAACATCTTAACTGAGGAGCAGCAGCACAGGGGACAGCTCAAACGCTGTGTGTCCATCAGCACCAGCACCGTGCGCGGTGGCACCACGAGTCCTCCGCGTTCCCTGTGCCTGCAGCAGGAGCCGGGGCAGCTGCAGAGYGCGTCCCCACTCCCTGCCGACCCTCCCGCAGTGCCTCGGCCAGCCTCCGAGTCCTCGGCCAGCCCGGAGGCCACCGCGGGTGCACAGCACCAGGGCCGCCCTGCCAGGCAGGGCACAGCACAGAGCTGCAGCTGTGGGGATCACAGCAGCACAGAGCTACAGAATCACAGAATCACAGAATCACAGAATGGCTGAGGTTGGAAGGGAGCATCAGAGATCATCTCGTCCAACTGCTTTATCCAGCAGGGACACCCAGAGCACGTGGCACAGGGACATGCCACTGTCCCCCTTGCTAAAGGCAATTCCTCATCTGCAGCGCTGGGGGTGGGCTCTGAGATCAAGCACATTCCTTGTTCTTTCAGACTCAGGAAAGGCAAAAAGCAGCAGTGGGAGCACAGGAAGGCTCCCCGAGGTCAGGCGGGGGCAAAGCCACCCGTCCCCAGCCCTGGCACCACGGGCAGGGCAGACACGGGGCCCACGCTGCCATTGCGGCCGGCAGCGACACCCACCGCAGAGCGACACGCGGCGCCCGGGCCCTGCGCAGCGCAGGGCTGCGTGTGGGGGCGACGCGGGGAAGCAACGCGAGGAGAGAACAGCGCAGGGCATACGCGGGCATGGGGGCAGGGGTAGCAAATTCTGGCCTTGCCTAAAGTCACATAGCGCTGGCCGGGCTSCAGCGCAACTCCAGAGCCCGACGCTCCCTCCTGGCAGCCCTCAGTTCCCATCGCTTCTCCTCGGCAACCTCCAACCCTGGCCTTCTGCACCAGCCATGGTGTGAGCGAGTGGAGCCGSCCTTGCTGAGCTGCCCCCGCGCAACACAGCCCGGGGGTCACTGCACTGACACTGACAGGCGGGTACGGACACATCCTACGGACACGTTCCGTGGCCTCCCTGCAACACACTGACAGCAGGGCCAGCCCACAGCGAGCAGCACTCAGCTCCTCTGCTCTGCTGCCGGGAACAGCAGTGAGGAACAGAGCGGAGCTAAAGCCAGGGGCTCGGGCAGGAAGAGCTCTCCCAGCCGGAGCCACCTGGAGCTCTGGGAAAAGGGGAGCCACGGAAGCACCAGCGTGCAGGGAACCGGTGCAGCAGCTCCGCAAGGTCACCGCAGCATGTCGTGACAGCAGTTATGTTTCTTCCTCTGAGACAGACAAAGCTATTTTCAGAATTCTCTGCAGAAGGGAAATTCAATTCCTGCCTGCTCTCTAGCAACATGTGAAGGGCAGCTAAAGGAAAGCAGCTTGTTCAAGTCAAACAGGAGCAGCATCAAGCAGTAAATCTCAGCCTGGGCAGGAGAACCGTCCTCAGCAAGGATGAGGGCAGTGGGGACTGTGGGAGCTGCAGGACGTTCCCTGCGGGACAGCAGCTCGTGGCCTCCATCCAGGTCCTCCCTTGCCCTTAGCCACGCACAGGCCAGTGTGCCCTCAGCCACGCTGCTCACTTGGGGCAGAAAAATCTCAAGGGTATCACAAGGTCTGGACACTCACTGCTAYGTCCCCAGGAGAGCAGCACTCACCCTGAAGTTCCTGCTGACTTGATTTGTGAGGAAATCCCTTGCTGATCTAAACTCTGATGATTTCACCTTGAAAATGTGAGTGAGGCTCACAAGCCAGACAGTCTCTCCTGACAGTTCCCGGGAGCATCAAAGCCCTGATGTTATCTAGGCTTCACCCTGCAATGCTCAGGAAAGGCAGGAAACCAGACCACGAGTGCCGAGATTGCATAGCAGGGATTACGTGTGTGCGTACAGTGCCACGAGCCCAATGAACTTGGCATTCTCATCTGCTGGCTTCTTTTCCTTTACTTACTTCACAGGTCAATATTTAATTTCCACTCGAGGATCATGGCTGCTTTGCCACATCCTCCCTCCAGAATCCCATCAATCTGCATTTTAAAACGCTGCCTGCACCCACTCCAAGTACTTCACCCTCCCCAASAGGCTCCATGTGAGTCACCAGGTGCCTCCACTTCCAGCTCGGAGCAAGGACAAGTGGTCACAAATTGCCTCCCRTTTGTTCAAGTCTGCAGATCCCTCTGCAGCACATGCCCAGCTCCCCAGTGCTCCACAGTTCATCATTCGAGGTAATTTGTCAAATGCAACAAACTGAGCAGATATGGAGCGGGCTGGAACTTTTCCGCAAAACCGCGGTTCTTTCCTCAGCAGCAGCGCGGCAAGAGCGGAGCTTCCCCGGCACGGTACCACCCGGCTCCACGTGAGGGAGAAGCCGCCTGCGAATCCTGGCTCTCCCAGGGAGCTGCGGCAACGGCTCTGCCGACCAGGCGCAGCCGCAAACCCGGGGGCAGCTCAACCCTGCAGTGCTTGTAGGAACCAGCCTCTCTGTCACCGCATCCAACGCCAGCAGAGGACAGGGGTTTCCGAAGGTGCCAGGGGAACACAGGCTGCGGATGAGGCTGCTGCAGTCTCCCCAYGGCTCAGCCTTCCCCCAGCGCCTCCATCAGCCCTGCAGTACAAAGCAGGATTAAGTAGATTCCTTCCATCTAATCTCAAATTTGCAGCCAGAATAAACCGAGGCCTGCAGGGCAGAGCTGAGCCAGCACTGGAAAGCCAGGAGGAGGCACATTTGGGAGAAAAACAGATACACGTTGTCCCATGGCACGGAAGTTGGCTGGGCTGGGAGACGGYGGGTGGAAAAATAACGGTAATTTATCTTCAGAAGCAAAAGGGACCCTGCTGCTCCCGTTCTCACCTTCCCCCTCCAAACAAGAAAAGGACCAGCAGTTCTGGAACCTTCTGACACTTGTGAACATGCACGAGGCTGCAGAAGGTCCACCTYAAACCTCCAGGTAGTGGTCCCAGTCCTGCGATCCTTACTCACCGAGTAGCCCATTCAAGCAGAGACGACTGCTCACATGAGTAAGGGATGCAGGATAGGGCCTGTCTACCAAAGCGGCTGAATCCTGACCTGGAGAGGGCACCTCGGCCTCAGGGCACCGCGAGGCACTCACACCTGCTGGGGCGGATGATGCACCGAGGACCTCGCTGGGGAGGCTGCGGGACCTCCCTGTAACRCTGCCCCACGCTGCTCCAACGGTGCTGGGAAAGGGGTCTGGTTCACCCCGCCGTGCCCATCCCATGGATGCTTCCAGCCCTGCAAGGAGGTCTCTTTAGCCGCGCTGTCCTTACAGCAGGCTGCTGAGAACAGTGTTTGCAGAACGGGAGCCAACTGTCTTGGGAAAGTTCCCAGCTCCTGTCTGGGGCTCTCAGCTACAATTAACATAACTTCAGGAGTAGCTGATGTCCACAGGAGCGAACAAGCCACTCTTAGCTCACTGCATCATTAATTCCATTAGCAAAGGGGAAGAAAGGCAGGGATTTACAGCAACCTTCAACGGTGGGAGGGGACCAGCAGGCACCGCTCTCCTTTCCCCTCGCAGCTCTGCCCTGTGCAGCTCCCCGGGCACAGAGCCGGCCCCAGGCTGGCGCTGGGGCTGCTCCGGCCTCGCACATCCCTGTGCTTGTCCTGCTGCCCTCCCAAGGGCGCCCCGGTCCCAGTGCTGCCACCCCAACCTCGCTRCCCACCTGCACCTGCCCTGGCCAGGCAGCCTTGCTGCACATGGGGAATTAGGTTCCCTCTCTGCTTCCTCCGGGGGCTGCGCTCCAGCAGCCGCAAAGGAATACTGCTCCCCGTGTCCTGAGCGCTGCTCTTCCCCCAACACAACAGCAGGGAACAGCAACGGCCTGAGCATCGCGCGGTGGAAGCATTTGTGAAGCATTTGTGCTTTCCAGCCTGGCAAATACTAATTTCCCTCCCACACCTGCCCCTTCTCTTACGAGTGACACAGCAAATGAGTGTGATGTTGTTGGCAATTAGCAGCAATAAATTAATCAGCAGAAAAAGGCAATGAGCTACAGTGGGGCTTGAGCACACCTCAATTTATGAGCAGCAGTTCCAGCCGGTCCTTTCAGGAAGGACCTGCAAAAAGCACTCCTGTTACCAGCAGTGGTGTGAGATGCTCTCACAAAAGGACCGTAACCCTCTCCTGAAGGGAAAAACAAAGGTAAGAGACAGAGCAGGCATGAGGTCTGGGGAAATCAGCCCCRAGCTGCCCCTCGGTGCTGCCAGAGCAGTGAAGGAGCCCAGAAGCATCCACAGAGCCCCCAGCCATGCAAACAGGACCTCTGTCCTTCTCCTCTGTCACCAAGCAGCAGCTCTCTAGGGAGCAAAGCTGGTGCCAGGAGCCCTGAGCTTTGTGAAAGCCTCCACGGGACCCGCAGAGATGCACAAGACACCATTTCCACCTGAGAGAGGACATCAGCAGAGGACCCATCTCGCAGGRATTTACTGCTCCTCCACAACCCCCTTCACTGCAGACCTACAGACATTTCCTGCTGTTTCTTTGACATCTGTGGCTATGTGGCCACCCAGCACTGACACCGGCTCCATGTACACTACCAGAGCCACCACCGAGGCCATGGCTGGGGAAGATCCTTCAGAATAGTCAGAACGGGAAGCAGAAGATGCTCAGCGAGGCTCTCGCCTCCCAGCTCCGCTTGCCCCAGTGCTGCTCCCAGCTACGTCTCTGTGCAGCCGTCACCCCCTCTCCRTGCCCGGCAGCGTCACTGGCCGCTGGCATTTTGTTAAACGCTGAAACGACGGAGGAAAACTTCAAGTCACTGAAAATATAACTCAAATCATGCTGCCTGTCAGAGAGAATTGAAGCAAGGTTTCTTTCAAGCTTAAGAGCAACAGTACTCAGAAGTCACTGACTGCTTCCTCTTACCAGAGCTGCTGACCAGTAGGGAAAGAGCAACAACTGATAGTCTGAGTTTGCAGCAAAACAGGGGGCAGGGACCCTCTAGCTCAGGGTCTTGRAAGAGCCTGCTGGGCAGCAGAGCCTATCCAGGCCCTTCTGCAGTGCAGCTGCGTTCGCAAAGCTCTGCAGCTCATTGTATGGATGCCCATACGGATTATTTACTGACCCCATGRGAAGCTGACAGGTCCTGATGACTCTGTGGCTCCCAAATGAACAAACCCCATCTCTGGTGCTCAGCATCACACAGCGGGTCACCCAGCGAGCTATGGGACACTCCCTCCTCCAGCAGCACTGCTCTGGAAGCCACTGGGAAGCAGAGCGGGCTCTGGGCAGGATGTGGGATAGTGCCCATCCCAGCTCAGATGTGGGGTGGGTGCCAAAGGGCGCCGTGTCTGAGAGCAAACCCCAGGGTTTGCCCCAGGGCAGAGCAGCCAGCGCTGCCAGCACAGGGGCCTCGGCGCGCGCTCTCCAGCCCCAAGACCTCAGCAGCAGCCCCAAGACCTCAGCAGCAGCCCCAAGACCTCAGCAG